>NW_021939632.1:4775353-4849412 GCF_001715985.3 Manacus vitellinus
ACCCCGCAGTCCTCGCTCCTCGCCGGCAGCGGCGGCTCCGCCGGTTCAGACGCGGCCCGAGCGCGGGGTCCGGGCGAGCCCGAGCGCTTTTCCCCGCGTCCTAAAACTGCACCCGCAGGCACAGACAGCTTTGCAACCGGCAGGATAGAGCCTGTGAGGTGCCTGGGGCTTTTTTGCTGTGCAAGGTGGGGTATCGCGTGCTGGGCACGGTACTACCCTGAGTTCAGTCTCTGTAAGGGGTGGCTGGGCAGCACTAAGCTCCTTACATCTGCAGGGTCCGAGTGAGTAATTTCTTAATTCGTTTCCATGTGATTCATAACGTTTTCAACTCCAAGATATGTTTTCCCGAATTCATAATAGGTTTTGATACCTGAGGTGTTAGGAAGGGCATCTGTTTGAATTTATAGAGGTAGAAGTTTTACAGCATTATTGAAAACAGAATTCCCTGGAGGGAAATCTATAAAACCTACTCCTACCATTTTCATTTACACTGCAGCAAAGCAGCGCTGGGCGCATCTACACTTTTGCCTTCCCTCATTTCCCAGTCATTGTGGCACTGAAAAGCATTTTAAACAACTCTGTGTTGTTTGTTGGTGTTATAATAAGGCCTGAGGGCTTGGTAATGGTTTTTTTCACTCTCAAAATGCTTCACAGACATCAATTAAGACTGGGAACACTGGTGCAAGTCAGGAAGGTTTTATTGATCCCATTTTACAGATGACGGAGCAGATCAGAGACCTAGAAAGATTTAAGTCAAATCCAGAACCTAAGCCATCATCTCACAGATCCTCTGTTTAAGGTGCTCTTCTCCACCTCCTTTAACAAAATTCTCTCCTAATTTCACTGGCTGCTCCAAGAGCTGTTTTGGGCACTGTCAGGCCACGTATGCTCTGGGATTTTGAGATACTGCTCTTGCATATTGCTGAAAATTATATGTCTTTAGTGCCATACTGTTGAGAATAATGGTTTCTGATTAAAATAGGTTTCTCTTCTTTGGTTTGTACTTGGTAGAACCCAAGAGCTCCATCATGGACAAGGTTGCATTGGGCAAGGCATTGTGCAGCCAGACAGCAAAGCATGCACAGAGCTGATGAGCCAAATACAGAAAGCCTGGGTATTGGCTGTGATTTCTTTGATAGCCTCTTTGATGGTCCCTCCTCACTAACACTCTTGAAAGGGTGTATTTCCAAAAGCAAAATAAGTGGTTCCTATTGTGACTGAAACTGTGAAGACTCCTGATCCTAGCCTGTTAGCTTGTTTTTGAGTCTGTGCACTTGCTTTCAGGGCCCAGACAGGAGATGGGCTGCGTTTAAAATCTGGTTCACATCCTTAGGCATCGCTTATGTTGATCTCCTTTAAGGCCTTTAACCAGAGAACCCCAGCTGCAGTCTCAGATTTAAGGCTTGCCCCTGTGCGTAGAGCACTGCACATTAGCCCCAAAGCATTTATAAAGTTTTAAGCTTCTTAAACTTCATCTGTGTAAGAAAAGCCTACTGGAGACTAGGTGATGATATACAGCCCCTGGTAGTCACAGAGGAAAGGAGTAGATTGAATGCTTTTATGGCTTTTCTGAGTTTAATATCCACTTGGTGCTTGCTGAGTCTGATTTAGCTAACGATGTGTTCTGGAAATCCTGGTTTCTGAATATTTAAGTTTCAAGAAGATCAAGTTCCACTTTTATTACACCCCAACCAATGAAGCAACTACTCCCCAGCCTCAGACACCTTGGTGCTGCAGGTGCAAGAGGCATTGTTGATTACTGGCAGGCAAAACATGGTATCACAGTTTATTTCCTTTCCAGTGTTTCAGAGGACAGTTCTTTTAGAGAGACAGCAAGTGTAGCTCCAGGGCCTCCATGGCTGGGCATCAGCCAATTACTGTCATATCAGATTAGCTCTATGGCACATCAGCACTCATTTATGTTAATGCAAATGCAACATGACTGTTCCATAGTATTGATGGAATTATTGTGTTTACAGCCATAAAACATGACTAATTGAAAGGGAGGTTCTGATTACAAAACTATAGACTTCCAAGGTGATTCCTGCTACAGCTTCTGAGCGGACCAGTTTGGAAATATGAAGAATAAATGAACTGCTAAAAGACATAATCCAGTTTTTATTTTCCACTGATGCAGTTATCCTTTTGGCAAGCTCTAGGGGAAAAAAAAACCCTAAAAAAACAAATAGGAAGAACTTAATAGGTTTTTTTCCCACCTTGCCATGATCCTGATGCAATACAGCCCGTGCTATTGTAGCTGCTTCCTGGCCCACGAGAAAAGCTCTAACCTGCCTGTACCCTGCAGAAATCCAGCCCTTGAAACCAGTATGGAGATTTCCTCAGCTGCCACTGCAGTGCAGGAGCACATTCTCCTTGTCCAGAGCAGCTTGGCAGCAGCAGCCGTGGGTGTTTGTGAGATGAGGAGGCATCACATGCAGCACTCCATAGCCAGGATTGGAAACTGTCCACAGTTTGATGACTTTCCTGCTCCCATGTCACCCACTGACATTCAAAGGATACGCCCATTTGTCTCTGGGAATAAACTAGGCACCTTTAGCCAAGAAACCTCAAGTTCTGCAGTCCCTGCTTCATAATTATCCCAGCCTCAGCTTCCATCTGCCTTGCAGTTCGCAGCAGCCCTAACAGCTGGTTCCTGGCAGCCATTATCGCCTTCCAGCACGGGAACAGCTTTAGCTCTGAGTCTTGGGAGGATGGGCATGGCTGGCAGGATCAGTGATATTAGGAAAAATAACAGAAGAGGTAGAAAACTGGTGCATGGGCACAGAGAGGGAAGGTAGACTGAGAACATATGTGACAAGGAGGGAAAAATGAAGTGACAGGTGGGAGGCCCTGCAAATCCCAAGGTTTTGTGGGAGTCACAGATGAGGTGGGATGTGGAGGGAGGCAGGGAGCTTTGCAGCTAGTAGGAACAGGGTGAGGGATCTCCTCTGCTGCTGGGGATGGATTGCATTACTGCTGCCAGCCTGCAGCCCACTGCCCAGGCTTCAGAGCTGTTCAGCCAGCCCGAGCAATGCACAGGGCTATGCAGCATTTGTTATTTTCCAAACATCCTACTGTAAATTACAGCGACAAAGGGTGAGTACTCCAGGAAGAGCACAGGAGTGCTGGAGTCAGTAGCCTTGTCCACAGTGCCATCTCTGCTAGGGGAGGGCCCTGGGAAAACCCGTGGCACCATGGCAGGCGCCAACATCAGTTATATGAGGAGGAGTGATTTGCTGCTCAAGGACAGCAAGGACAGTGGAAAGTCTGTGATTTCAGGAATTAGTTATGGAAAGCTGGGACCCTCAGGCTGAGGTAATAAGAATAGCTGGAGAATTAGGCAATTCCCATATTCATGAGCTGACAGACTGCAGTCCCTTTGCCAAGCCTGCGTTAAATACACTGAGGGGCAAAGGAGTTTTCTGGCTTTGCTAACAGCTGCTTCAAGGTGAAGCACAAGGGGAAAATGGAAAAAAAGTCTCCACTGTTTGCTGATATTCATTTTGCCTTGAAACATCTCAGGACCTGGAACAACTCAAGGCCCTCTGCAGACCTTTGGAACCTGTGTTTGAGACAGTTTCCTTACATTCTAGAAATAACCTGATGAGGAATTAAACAATACTTGTCCTAAGGATTTCTCTCCAGGAAGTAATGAAAGGTTCTAAAGCTTTTGAAATCCTTCTTCATCTCCTGTCCTAGATGGGAAGTCAAGGAGCAGCAGTTATTTTTTTCTTATAAAGAAAAAACATGGCTTTGTGTTTTTAGCCAGAGAGAGTGTCTACGCCCTTGTCTTCTCTGCTGCTGAAGTGCTTAAATATACGTGTAAGCAAAAATCCATTTTTCCTTTGGGATATGAAGCTTCAGCAGATGGTAGTGGGAGTTTACAAGCTTGGTTCTTTGTCAGTGCTTGCAGAAGCAGCCTGACACTGCAGTAGCTGTGGATGCAGCGCTAGAGCTGCTCCAGTCAGACACTGTGCAGCCCATCTTGTGGCTTCCCCGGCGTCTGGGAGCAGTGCTGGCAGTACCCCGTCAGAAGTAATTTGTTTACCACACAGCAATCTGACTGTTTCTGTAGGCATGTTTAGGAAGCCAGTTAGCAACTGAAAGATGACAGTGGCTTTGACCACAAGCGATTCACAAGACTCAGAGTGCACACGGAGTACACACAGAGTACGTAACTTTTTATGCAAGGTTCTTCCCCCAGGAAAAAGGGAAATAAAGACACTCAGACACTGAGCAGAGGCAGCTCCATTCAGACCTAGCACAGAAGTGTACACATTAGTTTCTAGTGTCACAGCCCACTGGAGCTGCTGTGACAGATTTAACTACTGGCTTCGTAGCTTATTGCAAGGACAACTTGCCTACCTAATTCCCTCTAATCAAGCCCTTGTTTATCTTGAGGATCTTTACATCTTACGCATCTTGCTCAATAAACTCTGCAGACAGGTCTAGAGGCAAAGCAGTGGTTTAGAGTTTGGCTGGAGCAGAATTAACACCAGCTGTGGCTGGATTCAAGCTGAGCCCCCTGGACTAACAGCACACTGATGCCTGGGGATATCAGTCAGCTCTGTGCTGAAATACTCCTGTCATTCATGGTGGCGTGGCTGATCCTTCCAACCTGCTTCTAGGAGTAGACAGAAGCAACCTCTCTCAAGAGGAGGTCCCTCTTGAAAGACTATTTTTTAAAAAGTGCCTTGTAAGAACCAGGAAGGATCGATACAGTTTCACTACTAATCTGTGCTGTGATAGTCTAACCTGAAAAAAACACTCAGGCCTGAACTGAGACCTCTCAATTACAGGAAGATGAGAGCATTCCCTCAGGAGTCCTGGTCTGTGGTACTTAACTGTTTTGCTCTGATGTGCCCCATTTTTTACCACAGCTGTTGCAACAGCTCTGTTCTCTGTGGACAGTCAGGGCTCAGGTTTCCACAACACGAGATAATCTGTCTGTAAGCCCCAGTGCAGCACTTCTCTTCCTAGTTTAGGGGCTAGATACAATTTTGGAAATTGCTGCTTTGTGCTTGCAGAAGCCATACCTGCAGTAGGGAGACCTCACAAGTCAGTAGTTCAGCTTCCCTGAAAGCAGTATCATTGAGAACAAACATCAGGCAAAGTCACAGGAGAAAAAAGAAAGAGAAAGAACATCTGTTTTTGAAAGAGTAGGCCATGGAAGCCTTTGTACAGATAAGCAGGCTCTGAGCTGATCAGCTTTTTAAGATTAAGGTGCATAGCTTGCTTGTTTGATCTGCCACTGGAGTCTAGGAACACCTTCCAGTAGGTATAGGAAGAGTTGACATCTCATTCTTGGCTCTGAAAACCAGGTCTACTAACTCCACAGCCAGTCCTGTCTTTCAGTGAGAATCTCCTGATCTTTTCTCCAGATTCTGTCCTTAGCTGGGTGCCATACAGCCACATCCCCAAGGGACACAGTCACTGCTTGTCTACACAGTGCTGCACTATTTCTGGTCACATGCAGGCAATAGAGCAATAACTCTGCAACACTTCTAATTCTGGCTCTCAGCACACTCCTCAGGCTTTTCTTCATTACAGCAGTAGCATGAAGTAAATCCACAAAACAGAACTAACCCAGCTAGAAGAAACTGCAGGCACCAGCACAGCCCACAGCCACATGAGCCATCCCCTCCGTGCTTATGACAGTGCAGCGTGCGTTACTGCATAGCTTGGATTTTTTTTTTAATAGGATGGCTTTTGACCTCCACGAGAAGAAGCTCCCTACTCCCTCTGGCCTGTCCAGAGGGATGAGAGTCAGCGACTTTATTTCCTCATTGCATAAGAGCCATGCTTTTACCTGTATCTCACCTCATATAAAGACCGTGTCAGAGCACAGTCCTTTTTGAGTGAAGTAATATTCAGGTCAAAACTCCAGTTGCGCCTCAAGCTAACACTACATTAAAGAGTAATCCCTTTGAAGAATATATAAATATTATGCAAATCAAATCAAAGTTGTGCTAATAGGAAACATAGATGATACACACAAACACACATACACACACACACACACATATATATGTATATGATAAGTAGCACATAATTGCAAATTATGTTCCTGCCTCACCATAAAGAGAAAAATACTTTCCATTCTTAGGATCTGTGGCTCTCTGGACCAGGAGAGATGTTCTGCTATTTTCAGATAGAAATTAGAGAAATTAAGGAGACTGGCTCATAGATAGGTGCTTATTTAAGGGACAGACTTCCAGAGCATCTCTGCTTTCCTTGCTGAATTATTTTGAAAGATGCGAGCACTTATTTTTGGTGAAATGGTGAAGCACATTCTGTGATAGTTTGGCTGTGAATATGGGCGCTGAAGACTTGTAAGAATGAGGCTTTTGTGCTGTTCGTTGGTGAATCTGAACACAGTTCTGTGGAGGATATGTGTTAGTAAAGTGATTGAACTTTTGAAAGGCATACTGAGGTAAGGCCGGGTCAAGTGAGATGTCCACCTTTGCAGACAGTGAACAACATCGTGGTATATCTGGAAATACAACTCTTAGTTCATGGTTCCACCTGCAGGACCACAGTACATCAATTTGTAAAATAGCATTAACAACCCACTGTGGATTATCTCTGTGGATTACCATAATTACTGTATGGTAAACATGTCCATGTGTAAAAGTCCTCAGCAGCAACGTACGTGTGCAGGCTGGAGTTTGCCACACATGGTGTTTAGTAGCTGCATAATCCTGCTGACATTGGCGTAGTTTCCACAGGTGGAAGCCACGCACAGGGTGTGGTCACAGGAGATAAGCGGTTCATAGAGGTGAAAGCTGGAAAAGCATGCTGACATCTAATCTTTTGCTCCACACGGGCTACAGGACTTCCCCAAATAGGTTTGTTCTATCCATTGCCTCTCTCCTTCAATGGCAATTTCCAGCCCCTGAGCTCTGTGAACCTGACTTTGCATTCACATCCCCAGTCCCACTGGCTGTCACCATCGCTTGCCTTGCTGGGTGCCAGTGTGGGGGCTGTGTCCCCACCTCACGCTGATTATTTGGACACATGATAATTATGTGTGGTGATGAGGGATGTGCTTCCTGTGCTTCACACATTCTCCTTCCACTGAACAAGAATCAGGTACTGGACTGAGCCGACAGCCCCCCGGCTGCGGGGCAGTGGGGCCTCATGGAGGGACAAGGTACCAAGGTTTAGGCAGCAGATACTGCCTAAAGTTGAATTCCTGCTTTATAGCACAGCTCCAGCTCATAATTAACACAGGGCTGGAGCAGAGCTGTAATAGGAGTGCAAGTGGCTGTAGCTCTGGGTCAAAGATGAGGAGTTTATAGAAAATCACAAAAAGATGGGTTAAGAGCCTTATCAGGCAACAGCATAGCAGAGGGTGCTCTGTGGTAGGAAAAGGAGTTTCTGTAGGAACTAAGTGTGTAGGAGAGGTGGCTGTGCTTAGGAGTGAGGAGGAGAGAGGAGTTCCCACATACAAATGCCTGGAGCTTCTGAGATTCAGTGCATCAAGCACCAAAGCAGTAGGCATGCAGCATGACTCCAGACGAAGAACAGCAAGGAGCTGAATGCCTGACTCCTAAATAGGTTCCACTCTTGCTCTGCCCTTTCCTCTCTGCCCATTTTGCCATTCCTGGTGCTGTTTGAAACACAAAGCATCTGGAAAGAGCAGTGCCCTTGCATGTGCCTTTGGCTTCAGGAGAGATCTTCCAGCATTGAATTTGGCCCATGGATTTTAATTACTCTCCACTGTGATAGTAATAGGAGCCAGTGGAATTGTACTGATTTTATTTCCTTTTAATTTGTTATGATGCTCTGGATGCAGATTAACTTTCCCAGGTCGATACATATTATTGATTCATTCTGCCTCGTGATGCAGTAAATGGCTTGAGGAGGTGGCTGATTTCACTGTAGCTTCTCCTGGTACCTTTGTACCCCATGCAATGTCCTCCTCACTCCAGCAGTAGCCAAAATCAGATAGCTTTGCTTGCTTCTGAGCAGGTTGTTTACGTGCATGTAAATGAGGATAAACTCGAGCCTGTGGTACTGCTTCTCCCTATGCAATAGTCCAGGTCTCCCGGCTTCCTTCCTGTTTGGTGCACTGAGTGCGGGAATGGGTTTGTGATCATTGGATGCAGATGAACCCACTTCTGTGCTCAGCACAGGGGATGGTCCTCACTGAGGGGAATTTTCCTGCAAGGAGAGGACAGCTGCAGTCAGAGGTATCTCCCGCCAGTGCTCCTCTGAGCACACACCTGTCCAGGAAGCCTTTCTCAAGGCAGTGGCAGCCTCTTGCCCCTGTCCCCACATGCCTGCAGAGCATGGATGATCAGCACAGGGTAGTTAAGGGGAAGCAGCAGGAAGAGGAGCAGCAGCGAGACTCTTATCCTCACATTCTCTCTCCCAGTGAGGGAACATGACAGCAAAGCTTGTGTGGGACTACACCCTGCTGAGGGATCCTCCTCCACTTTCTTTGGAGAAAGACCCAGCACTCCTTGATGCAGAGTATTTAAAGTATTTTTTCTTCTGCTTTTACGTCATTGAAGCTGTAATGGGGATGAGGAACTGAGCCTGAGTTCTCTCAGTACAAAGCCCTACCAGAGGCTGAGATTAGGAGGCTGAGACAGTGTTATAAGAGGGGTGACTGCATGATAATCTGCAGCCCCTTTAGCTGGAATTTGCTCCACAGACTCAAAAACACCCCTGGAGCCAGGCTGGGTGTACCAGTGAATTGGTGCAAGTGCACAGCCAGCCCTAGTCTGGAACCTCATGCTAACTGTCCCACACAGCCTACTGCTCCTGCCTGCTGTTGGTTCTCTGGGCCTGGCTGCAGACCTGGTGCATCACCTAACCAAGTCAGCTCGAGGGGCAGGGCTGTGCTCAGAAGCAGCACAGGGGTGTTTTCTATCCCCCATGTTGTTCTTATACTACATCATCTTGGATAGGAAAGAACCAAAGGAGAAAAACAGAAGTTGGACTCAGCAGCCCTGCAATCCCTCCGCATTCCAGCCCACTGGCATGGTCTGCAGCAGGAAGCCTGGTGTTTCAAGACTCATCTTAGAAAGCTTCCTTGTCCTCAGCCATGGTGAAAACACTGCTTTGTGGTAGCTAAATACTCCAGCTCCTCGTGTCCTTACAGTGTGAGGCTGCTGTGCCCCTCAGCAAGTCCAGAGGGACACTGACTGCATTGCATGAGTGATGGAGGTGTCACATCATCAATCAGAGGCCATTGGGTGTCCCAGTGCAGTCATTGCTCTGCCAGTGAGTAGCCCAACAGCTCAGTGATTATCTGTTTGCTGCTGATGGTCAGAGGCGTTCCTTGGAGCAGAAACTGAACCTAGGCCAGAGAAGCTTTGCCTAAAATCAGAGTCTGAACAGCCCCTTCAGATGTAAAATGTTACTTAACTTCAATTGCAAAAAAATCCATCAGCTCTGTGGACAGTTCTAATACATGAGAACATGTGTACTGACCCTTCAGCACTGGGTAAGCCAAGATAAAGCAGTGAAGAGGTAAATATCAGTTTGTCAGCTAACTTCAGGACTTAGAAGCCTATATCCAATTAAAGCAGCCAGGCAATTGACATCAAAACAGTTGAGCCTTGTCTTAATCTAGTGCATGTCAATGTGGTTGCTGTAGCTGCAAGGAAGCCTCGGATATATCTGGGTGGGTTTGCCCCTGCCCCCTTTATCTCCATTTTGCAGAAGTTTCATTTCCAAACCTTGCTGTGCATGACTTGTCCGTAGCATTGCAGTGGCAGCAATCTTCTGTCTTCCTTCACATCCAAAGCTATCCTGTGCACCTACCTGCCAACATCCTGCTCGTGTTGGCCCCTGAATAGTGAGGAACTTCTCTAACCAGCTTCCTGAAAGATACTGGGCGAAAGATTGGGAAAAGGCTTTATGTAAGACCAAAAAATAGCACTAAGCAGAAAAACAGAGGTAAATTGGGACACTGATGAAAACTCAGATACTGAGGATTAGATCCCAAACCTCATCATCCTAGGGAGCTTGGGACAGAATTCTGCAGACCCTAAGCCGTGGACACCTATCATGCATTATCCCAGCAGTGTCACAGTGTCCTTGTACGTGGCAGCATTTCCTCAGGATACTTGGCATTCATTTATGAGGAGCAAAAGCTTTGGGGACCTAGTGATTCACCAGAGAAGATGCTTATGCTGCCTTAGGCAAAGCAGTACAAATACACACTTTTGGCTTAGTTCCACCATATCCTTAGAGAAAATAAAAAAGCATTTAACTTTTTTTTCCTTCTTTTTGCTGTGTAGACAAAGCCAGGTTTCACACTTAGCTGGGTACTGAGTGTGCCTTCAGCAAAACACCACCGAGGGCAGAACTGGGAGAAAGGCCCTTGCCTCCCTCACATGTACCCCAGGGTAGCAAATGTCTCTTCGTTTGCCTTCCTTTCCCCCTGGAATAAGAACTAGGCTGCTTTGTGCCCTTCTCTAACTTTTTTTCACTGTTTAGGTGGAGAAATTAATTCTATCCCAGCTGAAACCAGGTGAATGTTTGAACAGGCTTCAGCTTCAACCCTTCCCCGAAATGGTTTGCATTGAAATGGACTTCTAATATCTTCCTGGAAAAAATGGGATTGTATGTGAACTGGTAAAACTCTTGCTTCTCTACTTCTCTTACAGTCCCTACCTCACAGAATCACTTGAAAGGAAACAGCACGTCCTCTAGGATTTGGGGTTTTGTGGTTTTGGTAGTGTGGTCTTTTGTGGTTAGGTTTTTTTTAATTATAAAATCCTTTACTCTCACCTCCCAGCTGGAATTCCCTGAAGCACTCTCACCTGAATGTATCTCAGGGATGATGCCTTGCTTAGGGAAAATGCTGTAAATACCAGCTGGTCTCCTGAAGGACCAAAGCAAAGGAAGCCACATAGCAACTGCTGTTGTCTGGCAGGTCAGAGGGGCACTGCGCCTTCTAAACCAGCTCCCACAGCAACTGTACATCATCACTTGTCAGATGCCCTTTCCAGAAGATGACAGATGTCTGTTATCTATTAAAAAAAAAAAAAAAAAGAAAGAAGGAAAAGGAGAAGAAAACAATGATGAAGGTCAAAAGCAGCTGCAAAGACACAGCCACACACAGAGTGATGCTGGTGGTGTGTAAAAAGAGGCATGTATGGGTCATGGACTGGTCTTCTGATACCACAGTTCTGTCCTTGCCCACATACCTTCATTTCCTTACTGCTTCAGAGGGGAAGGCACCGTGTCCCTTGAGGTAGCTGGAGCCATTCCAACTTGTGCTCAGGCAGTGGCTTGAAGCTGTGATATTTGAACACAGGTCTCAGAGTTTAGTTAATTCCAAGTAATTATACTTCAATTTTACAAAACCTTACCTGACTTTTCTTGGTGCTCAGAGAATGCAAGGAGAGTTCTTGCAGATGCTGGAAGGTAGTTTTATTTTCTCCTCTTACAGATAGCAGACCTGAAACACAGGAATTGAAGTGTCTTGTCTGTGAGATAGGGGATCAGACGTCAGTCTCGTGTGTTACCAGGTTACAGTCTGTTCACAGCATCTCCCACTCCACAGCTGTGAAAGTTGCAGTATTTGCTTCATTCACACACTTGGGGTGAAAAGTCAAAACTTCAGTTTGTGGTTCTCCAAATGATGTTAACCTATGTCCACAAAAAGCTCAGGAGTGTAAATCACTGTCCTGAGACCTCCCACAGAGAGGCTATTAACAGCAAGAGGAGAAAGTGCTGCCTCCATTTCAAGGCAAGGGGAGTTGGCTTTAATTTTTAAAACACTCTCACAAGTGATTGATGAAGCAGTATTTTTGGAGAGGAGAGGAAACTGGCAGTCTTCTGTGGCTAGGGCAAATGTCTCACGATGCCAGTGGTACACCAGAGTACTTCTACCAAAATACTTCAGATACTGAGGCCTGGCTAAAATCATCTGCTCTGGCTGCAGCAGAAATATATCTGGAAATAAAATCTGGCTGGAGAAAATCAACAAGGCATCAGGATCTCTCTGTATTCATCAGGATCTTAAGTCAAAGGCTGTCTTGTCCAACCATCTTAATGATCCAGAGGTGCTGTGCCATGAGCGCCTCACAAATTCCCAGGTGCCTGATGGGGGACAAAGGAAGGCAATGCACACCAGAGCTGGAGCTGAGAACAGTACTGGCCTGTGGGCCAGTTCCCATCATCACCAGTTGGAAAGAGAGGAAGTGATGGACTTCAGGTCTTTAGCTGTGGATAGTGGAGAGTGTTGTGACTGCATTAGGAGACCCCCCTATCAGCAGCTGGGAGGCAGGACCGTGTTCCATTCATCCATTTATCTGGTTTTCCTGTTTATTAATTACAGTTCTTCTGACCTCTGCAGGAGGACATACAGGAAGAGCAGTATCAGCCATCTAATTACTGTGTCTGATTTTGCTGCTGCTTTTACACATTTATCAAAGGTTTACCATTGACTTCAGCAGAGTTGAAAAAGAGCCCTTGTTTCATCAAGTGGCACCAGATTAAGTTAGCAGGATTCTGTTCCAGGGCTTCTGACATGCTTCCAAAATCCAACTCTGACACTGCCCCGTCTGTGTGTGGGTAATTTGATTCTGCTGGTGCTGACAAAAGCCCTGAGCAGCAGCAGAGATTGGACCTTAAGATCTGCATACTCAGATGGTAGTGCCTACTTCTTTGCGTGTCTGGCTGATTTATTTTCAGACGTAATGATCAGAAAAGCAAGCCAACACCCTGAGACTTCCCTAGCTTATGGAAAAATATCGAAAACTAAACCTGATTTCAGTAAAAATTGTGAGAAATTGAGCCATTATATTCTGCAGAAGTTGATGGCTGAGGCAGAATGCTTCATGCCCTGGCAAATATCAGTGATGTTAGCAGGCTGGCTTCCATTTGAGAGACCTTGGTGATTTTCGCAGCTGGATGACCTCAGCAACAGGAATCAGGGCCTCACTTCACATGGAGAAAGCCCTTCAATCTTTAACTAGACGATCTTCGACTTCATCTTATTTAAAGATTTTAGGCACTGTGCAGTGCTAAAGAGGATCTTGCTGAGCTCCTGTTACCTCAGCAGCAGCTGATACATAATGAATTATTCAAGACTAGCCAGTTCCTTCATCAATTTTAATAAATCAAGTTTTCCACCATGATCTCAGCAGTGCTGCCAGCTGGGATATGATGAGGTAAGCCCATTATTTTCTGTGGCCTTTTCCATTTGGTCCAGGTTTACATACCTGAGGGCCTTGATAGTAAACAAGAGATCAGTAGCAGACAGTGCTAATTTGGGGTGGATCTACAGTGGGCAGAAGAGGCAACAGAACTCCCCCATCTCTCAGGAGGTCACAGAGCTCTGTCTTTACACTGGGAAGATGGCTTTACATCTACAGAAATGGACTCAGCTGCTACATGCTGACCCCCAGAGCAGAGTGTAACCCTTCAAACAGATGAGCTGGACACCCAAGGCAGCTGAGAGAGGCACTTCCCATCTTTTACACAGACTCACTCTCATTAAATTGTTCTTATGTCTCTAATATTTCTAATGTTTCTCCAGAGCAGGCAGATTGTGGTGTTTATGAACCAATCCCATTTAGAAAGCACCTACATGGATCAGTCATCTATGTAACACATGCACACCTGTTAATGCACACACAAGCAGCATCTCTCAGTACACTGCAGACATCTTGCCCAGGCTGCTGATAAACAACTTCACAATGCAAGAGCTCCCACAGCAAACACTGAGCTGGTCTGGTGACTGCTGTAACCTGTCTTTCCCTCAACTTTTGCACTAACTCATCAACAGAAAATACTTTCTGACACTGAAGCACTTGTAGCGTTTTCTGTACATCTCTTGAATAGACAGGAACATGCCTCTCTCTGTTTTGTTATCAATGTCAAAATTGCTTATTCTGTTTTTTGCTTCTGCTTCTCTGGCCAAATAGTAACCAATCTCATAAGGGAGTCAAAGGCAAAAAGGTGTTGTATGCCCCCTATAGAATTTATTTTTATTATATTGCGCTGCATTGCATAAAGAGGTGAGAAGGATCCATTTTCTCCTTTCTCTTTTCCTCTGTAAACTGTAGGTTTCTCAGGGCAGGGTATTTCTCTAGCCCACGTCATTTAGAAGGTTTAGCTCTTATAGTCCTTATCCCTCCTGTACCCAGGACATGCATTTTTTACTGGAGAGAAGCAGACCATTCAGCCCAAACCCATTTCTACCATGGCTACATCCAGCTCTGATTATTCCTGTATTCAGAGAACTTACATTGGCATGAGGACATGATCAGATATAGCATAGCTGCACTTTACAGCAAGGAAGGCAGACATCTCTGTAGCTGCTTTTGCTATCATGTATTTTAGGAGACAGAAGATGAACTGCTGAAGAGGAAAGAGGCTGGACACAAGCAATGCTAAGAATGAATTGTTTACAGCCATGGTGATAAATTCAGTGCGTGGGTAGCCCATGAGTATCCAACCTGTCAGCATCTCTGTGGTGCACACTCTCATGAATGTGCTGCTGGTGAGGCATCCAAGCTCAGCAGTTTATCCACAGATCTGGCACCGAGGCTCAGTTTGATTGATTAATGAAAGACAGACCTTGATAAAGGAAGGTCACACTTAAAACTTGGAAGGTTTAATGATTTGATTTTTGGGGATGGAGCGTGAAAGAATAGCACCTAATTGCGAGAAATAAGAGTGTCCTTCCCACAGTGTATTAAACAGCAATATCCATATATCTGTGTTTCAAGAAGTGGGAGGCAAATTTGCAGATCCTTGCAACCATTGTACCTTCTGGCTCTTCAAGTCTGCCTCACACAGATATAGGGCTGTTTCCCATGCCCAAGCCATTCCCACTAATCATCACAGCCCCCATTTAATTTTTGGAATGACACCATGCTGTTTTTAGGACCTACCATATTTCAGCTCCTTATTGCCATCATTAATCCTGAAGCTCTTTAATTCTCCTTATGTCTTCCCCCCCCTTATCAGTTTTGTGCAATTCTTAGCCTGTCATTTTTATTTACTACTTTTTATTTTCCCAGTGTTTACACACATAACATGCTTGCTTTCACTTTCCCCATAAACAAGAATCCTATTTTTTAAAAACAATATATTTATTTAGCCACAGGATCGTGGCTATTTGATCACTTAGGAAAAAAAAGCTCCCAATTACCATTTTTATTTTTCTACTCAAATTTCCCTTTATTACCTTGCTCACTGTTGTTTTCAGCTCTCTGGAGTTGACATTTCAGAGTTGTAATGATGGATAATTGGTTTGCACTGGGCTCTGTTTGCACACATCAAATGTAACTGTGTAGTGATCATTGGTAACTAAGCAACCAGTTATGTTTTATTCCTGTGATCAATTCCTTGCTATCTGTCAAGATTAAATCTAACACAGCATGTGCCCACAAGGGATACAACAATTCTGGGAGTTAAGAACCCATCATCTGGGAATAAGAGCATCCTGAAGCCCCTGATTTACTTCTCTGACCGCGGTCTCTTAAAGGCACGTAGCTGCCTTCTTTCAGTGGATATGAAAGTTTAATAGTCTTGCAAGTCTTCATGGTTAAAGCAGAAGTAGTTAATTGGCTGCCATGTTTTATTCCTGTGATTCAGGCAGTGTCAACAAACACATATTTACCCTTTATCTGTTAAAGCAACTTGTTAACATTCAAAGGCTCTGTTGGTTTGCAGTCAGAAGGCCACTTGTGACAGGCTTGAGTTGCTTTGCTCCTACGTCCTGGAAGGTCTCCCAGCGGTAGTTGTTGCATGAGACCTTTGAAAACTCTTCATTTTCTACTCTGTTGTTCCATGTGAACATTTCTTTCTTCTGTTTAACTGAGGAAAGTAATACTTACTAACTGCAAGGGCTTGGAAAACTCCTTGTCAGGAAGCAAGTTAGGATGGCCATTTCTGGGAAGGGAGGTGAGGTAGAAGTCAGGCAGCAGGGCAGGTTGAGACAGGAGCCTTGGACAAGGGGCACAGTCCCAGTGCACCTAAACTGGAAGAGCAGAGTGGGCCCTATGAATGTGTCTTTGTTCAGCCAACAGGCCCCAGAGAATTCTGTAGCTCCAACACAGCTCTGATGTCAAGCTGAGCAGGTCAAAACCAGCAAACATATAGCCTAACCCAAGGAAGGGCTAGGGCAAGGGCTTAAATGCAGCTCCTAGGCCAGTGGGTGGCAGGAGCAAGGGTGGAGGTTCTAGATGAGACTGGTCAAAGTAATTAGAGCTTCCAATATTCCACAGCCTAGGCTTGGATCTGCTCTGCTACCCAAGTTCTGTTCCAGAGGGATCACTAGTAGACATTTCACATAGAAGAAATCTATTTTAGCTTCATGCAGAAAAGAAAAAACCATGGTCCATCTGGTGGAGGTTGTAACAACTTCCATCACTGTCTGTCTGCAACAAATGTTGCATGGTGCTCAGAAAGAAATCTTTGGAAGCTCCATCTCCAGACTCGTTTTGCAACTTATCCTTCTTGCTGTTGCTGGTTGTTGAAAGGAGCCATATGGATTTTGTACTGAAAGTTGCATAAATGCTAATATGCAAGTATATTTTGAGGTGGCATATGGACAATAGTAAATGGAACTAAGTGGTTTTTTGGTTCAGATTACACAGGCAAGTTCAGTGAAGCAGATGCTGCAGTGGGTTAGTCAGGAGCTTCATCTGCCTAGAGTCCCAGGTTCAGATCTTGATAGGGTTATTTCTGCACTTGGCTGTGCTGGGTGACTTTGTCAGTGGTACTGATGTTTGCCAGCAGATGCAGAAAATCCAGAAAGCTTCAACCATTGTAAAAAAACCCCTCAACATACAGTCTGATCTGGGTGATACCGTAGACCAGTCAGAGACAGCAATCTTTGTAATGTAGGCACAAAGGTATTTGTTAGAGTTATTTGTAGAATAGAAATTTAGAAATTATTTAGAAAAATATATCTAAGTATTTCTAAACATCCAGAAAATTTGGGTAGTCTAGTAGCTGACAGTACAGCCTGCTAGTAGATGTAGGAGATTGTTTTACTTTTTTTTTAATCCTTGTTGAACATCAAAAAGTCCTGGGTATGTGGTGTCTGTGGGCTTCAGTGCCCTCTCCATCCGGGCGGGTGACGTGATTCATACTGGCACAGGATATCACAGCTCCTGTTGGGCCCTCCCCAGTCAGGGAGCAGGAGCATCCTCTGTGCTCAGGCAACAGGTATTTGAGCTGGATCTGAAAGCTCTGGACTGAGTCCCATCTGGCATCAGGCGAGCTGATATCTGCACAGTAACTGGCTGTTTTGAGAAATTTTCTACTTTACTCTTTTTCAGTGCTTGGGAAATTTACTCATACAGCCTCAAGCAAAAAAAAAATCCAAGTTGAGCAGAGATGGAAATTTTTCATGTAACTGTAGATAAAGCATCCCCTTTGATGATAAAACCACAATTTTATCTGCTCTGATTAAAAGGTTAATTAGATTTAGAGCTTTTATGCACAAAGGAAAAACGACAGCATCCTGACAGATTTGTACAACTTGCTCGGAGGTTGGCTTACAGCTAATCCACTGTGGTCACTACAGTCCCCACTGCTGTCACAGCCTGGTGCCTCTTTTTTACAGCCTGGGCTGCAACATTAAACAGCAGCCATAAAGCATTTGGCCACTGGTCCTGCCAGCTGATGAGCCCTATTTAAAGCCTGCTCATTGCATCGCGTGCATTTCTCTTTGCATAGGGAAGTAGTTAGCTTTGAATGTCACCCAGTCCTACAGAGGCAAGTGGGAAGATGGATTGTGTTGGCAGCAATCCATCCATCTGTTCATCTGCCAACACTAATGTTTAGCTTTTCAGGCTCCCAGTTGTCTTAAATAATGCTGACCTACAGGATCTGGGGTGGGAAAGGTCACATAGCTCATTTAGTCTTCCATTTCTTAAGTGGTAATTAAACTTTCTGAGGTGTTACGGCTACATGCAGGAGTTGTTGATGGACAGTACTTATGAGGTTGAGGTTAAAGCCTTTCCTGAGATGCAGTGTTGTGTGAGGTTCTTACCATCATATTGGCTGCAGCATCCCCCCCGTATCTTCTCAGAGTACTCCTTAAAAAATGTGTTTATAAAGGATTCATATCTGTTTCCCATAAGGGATTGGGTGTCTGCATGGACAATATTTCCTCTCTTTTGATTGATACTATAAAGTTGTATCTGTAGAGTGGTTTTACCTCTTCTTGCTGTGGAGTGTTCAGCTTTGGGTAAGCGTGGGTAGTTTGTGACAACCACAAGGGCTACACACTTTTGGTGCTGTGCAGGAGCCAACTTAGAAAAAAAGATGGTTGTTTGCCTGCAGCTCTGCTGTGATGCTCTTATTTCAGCTTTTAGCACTGCTTTGGTAAATTAAATGTGCATGCGATGGCTCTCTTCACCTGTTAATGATCTGTGCCTTGTTTTTTCTCAGTTACAAAAAAAAAAAAAGGCTGACAAGAACTAAGAGACCTTCATGAGACACTTGGAATGTTTTGCAAAATGGCATGGAAGTAATGATACCTAACTGAGACTGCAAGGGTATTATAGAGCCTAGAGCTGGCTGGGAACTACTAGCTCAGACCCTACAGCAACTTAGTGGCATAGGAAGGGACATGGAGTGTCCTGTGACTCTGGATCCAGCACATGGAGAAGGGATCTGATTTACTGTCCTCCCTGACTTGCTTAGAAAGAGCTGCAGAACTCTGCATTTATTCTTAATTTTCTTCACAATGTTACATGTGCAGTGGCTAACCTGCACTGCAAGATGATGCAGCTTGCACAAGGTATCCAGTGCATTTGTGCAAGCAAACCCATTTGCTTACAGCTGGCTCTAAACAAAGAGGCATGTCCTGCCTCCTCCTCCATCACCTTTCACTATAGCGTAAGATCTGGCAGAGAACAAAAAGATAGAGTCCCTTGGCAATATTGGTAAGTTAAAATACATGGTTGTGGTTAGGAACATGCCAAGAGCATATGCGTTGGTATTAATCAGTCTTAGAATTTGTTTCTTAATGGTGGCTTTAAAAACATCTCCAGTAAACCACGCATGACATGATGTGTCTGGGGGACGCTTGTGTGTGGTGAGAAATCCCATGGATCTCTATTGCCTCCGGTATGATCTCTCCAAATCCTGTCCCTATGGGGTCACCTGGAAGTTAATGCCCAGCTGGTGTCAAAGGCAGTCCAGATTGATTCTTCTATCTTGAATGTATCTGATGCATTTTTAAATCTTGATATAATGATCTGAGAAACCTTTGGTGACCAGCTGTTTAAAGCAAATCACACCTGGCAAGTAGCCCTCTGGAATATGTGCTCCTCTCAGAGTTCTGGGATTTGTGCCTAAAGGCATTTACCCTGGTGTCTCCAAATGGAGGAACCCAGAGCACCAGCCCAGTCCAAATCCCATTTCTACTCAGCCCTGAGCTGCTCTGGGCAGTTCACCGCCTGTCATGTCTCTGCAGTTAGAGTTGTTAGCAGAAAAATAATAGCTGCAAACACAGCACAACAGCAGTTCCCCACAGGCAGAGATCCTATTTCAAGAAGCTTTTACGCTCCTATCGCCACCTCTGTCTCCTAGTGCAATAAACTAGTTCCTGCCCTCGTCTGGCCCTACCTGTCCGTGGTGGTACCTCCTTTCTTCCACCCATCCCCTCACTCACAGCTCCCCCATCCCCTCACTCCTGGCTGGGGGAAAGGCAGGATGCTGCAGCTGAGTCTGTGCTCTCCACCCTGGCAAGAAGCAGGTCAAGCAGAGCAGTTAGACTTGCTAATTGTGAGTCACAACATTTCCTACCAGGAAGACATCAACTGGAGTCTCCTCCAGCCATCAGTGTTCCTAAAGCTTCTAATACAGACAGACAGGCAAGAGGAGATAGAAAAAAAAAATCCAAATAATTTCCATAGCTAATTGAAATGGAGGGGAAGGGAAGAGGTGCAAATCCAACTTGAAAGAGCAGCCTTTGCCTCTGATAGTCAACTGGGAATTTACTGGGGCATTCAAGAATATGAAACACAAGCAAATAAATGATGCTGACGTCTGATCAAAGGGTTGCTATACAAGAGAGAGCCTCTGTCAGTGCTGGTCCAGCCTCCATGTGCTTAGGAACCTTGCCCAATAAATTTGATGAACAGCTACATGTAATATAAAGAAACTAACTGAATTTTTCTCTTGGGATCTGTTCCTGATGTAAAGTGCCTTCAGACTCTGTAGTCCATTAGAACTACCTTTATCAAAAGATGCAAAAGAGAGGGGCAGAGTAATTTTGTTTCCAGTTCCTGACTTCGCATGGAGGCAAAGGATCTGAACACACAAATAGATGGAAAAGCTGACACATCTGTTGGATCTGATCTACACTGGGGCATTTACTGGCAAAACTGTCTGTGTAATGGTACTGCTGTAGATACTGCTCCCTTGTGGATACACTTCTTCCTTAATAACAGATCCAAACCAATAAAGACTTTCTGGATTAAGAGTGCCCATTGTGCCTGGAGCAATACCACTGCTGGGAATAAAAGGATCTCTAGTAAGTTTGTATGTATGTAAGGCAACTCCTAGACATAAAACACATCAGAAAAGAGTCTTTGCTAGGACAAAAAAGCATACTCTGAAATTTGCTAATAATACTAAAATCTCCCCCCAAACAGGGCATCTTGCAGTTTGTGTGCTCCTGCGTGAGCTTAGATAAATAGCATGTGCAGAGGAAGAGGGAGTTCCACTGGGGCTTTATCACTTCTTCGTAATGTGTCACCAACATGGATTGGGAATGTTTTTCCCAGAGAAAGCAAGGTCAAAGAGAGGACTGGTGTTTTATAGGAAGATGGTTCCTGTGCCCTAAATCCCAAGAACACTTGTGCAAAGTGAAGGGGCCCAAATGTGACTGGAGCACAGCCTGTCCTTGCCAGCAGTCACCCAGCTTGGATGAAGGGTAAAAGATTATTCTAAACTGCACATTGCAGAGTAGGAAGCTGTGAGAGAAGAGTGCACAGCACTGAGCCTCAGGGAAATAGAGCAAAAGACTGTGCAGCAAAGGCTTTTCCACGCTTGAAACAGCTCTAGAGAGGCTGGGGGTTCCCAGTGGCTATCGCGGCAGCTGAATGAAATTGTCACTTGCGATAAGGCATCCTGAGAGCTGGGGGAAATCCTGGCTCTGTGCCCACTGGCACAAGTCCAAGTGATTTCACTGGAGCCAAGATTTTTACTCTGTATGTGAAATGAATTGCCAGAGTGAGTGAAGCTGCAAAACTAACTCCTGGTAATGAAATCCACTTGCAGCAGTGCACCTCTGCACCAGAGCCCTGCTGCGAGCAGGAGTGTTTGCATGGGCTCTGGAGAACACCGTGTTGTTCTTGTGAGAGGCTGGAGGAGTCAGGAAGTATGAAGTGCCACTGAATTTGTCAAGGATGTCACATAAATGGCCATTTGTAGGCAAATTCATGTTTTCTGTGGGGAAATTTTTTTACCCACTTTATTTTTTTTTTTTAATTTTTTCCCTATCTTTCCCAGGATTCCCACCAATGCCAGGGACTATCCATCAATATCACCATAGCAACAAGAAGTCATTAATGGTATCATGCCTGTTGGCAGGATCTACAGGGTGCTGAGCTGGGTGGTGAGCCATCTCCTTCAGCTTCAATGGGAAAGGCGAGAGCTCAGGATCTCTGCAGGATCAGGAAGATCTTTCATTCTCCATCCCCTGCATCTCCCCAGAGAAGTCCTGCATTGCGTAGTGGCCATAAGGACATATTTCTTCTCTTAGCAAGTTATATGCAGCATATCCTGGCAGCATATTCTTAGGGAACTGCTGCCAGGAAAAGATGGGGCTGCATTTGCTGCACAAGTAAGGATAAATGTGCCTCCCTTGGGTCTGTTTGCACGGGGCTGTGGCTCTGAGAGACACTTTACATTGCAAATAAGCAACTTATCCTGCAAACCTCCAGGGAGTTCAGAGCAAAGCAGGAGGCTTGGGGGCCAGGAAAGGGGAATGGCAGGCTAAACTGCGAGGAGAGATAAAAGACATGTCATATAATTCTGCTAAATGGTGAAGGAAGGGAAATTCTCAGCGGGTGTAAATTAGCATTGACAAGCAATACTGATTTACACCCAGCTCGTGGTCTGGCCCACAGTTTAATCAGCTGAAAAGCATCAGCATCTGAAAAGGAGGGTGTTGTTTAGAGAGGCCCGTGGGAGGAGCTGGAAATCTGCAAAAAAGAAGAAAGTAAATTCTCCTTGGTAGGTGGGGAAGAACTTGTGATGTTCCCTGGGACTGATGCAGAGGCAGAACCTGGCCAGCTGCACCAGTTCCCTGTCAGGACTCCCACTGACTGGTAGCAGGCAACATGCTGCCCTGGACCTTTTGAGGACACATCCCTCAGCTGAGACAGCTGGCAGGTACAGTCCTTGGAGGTTTTCTGCAGTGTTACATTGCTAAGTACGCCCACACTCAGAGGAATGGGAAGTGTCACTGCCTGTGGCCATCCTTGCCTGGCCAGGACTGCTGATGGTACTGTCACCCACATTTCCTCATGCCAAACCTGCCTCTGCCAGCAGTATGCCAAAGTGCCCAACAGCTTTGGGATGTGACCAAACAAGGCATAGAATGAGATCATCCGTCCCCCTCACCCTCCTGAACACCTCCTTCCTCCCCCAGGCCTCTTTCTGATCTCACAGATGAGTTCTGTATTGCTGACATGGAAGAACTCTGCTCATTCACCTACCATTGGCTTTGGGGAGAACTGGGGTGGGTTCCAGTGCAAAGTTAATAAACTGAGATCAATAGGATTAGGTTGGGGGATTTTTTTCTGTCTAATGAGACGAGAGCCAGGGTTTATTGCCTTATTGGAAAGACCAGTGCAGTAAGCCACTAGTGCACTCAAAGATTGAGGCTTGCGACTGTGCTGCAAAATAATGTCCTGGTACAAGGAAGGGACCAGAAACTTCTGACATACAACTTACTCTTAGAATTAAGGTGTGATTTATTTCCTCTGCCCTGTGCATTTTAAGGCTTAGACTGAGACTCTTGGGGCAATCTTAGAACAAGGAATTAGGAATACCTTCAGCAACCGTGAAGGATCTAACTGTATAGGACTGGTTTTCTGTTGTCTTCCTGGGACTGGTGGAAGCAATGTACAGGACAGGGGAAATGCTGTGTTGCTGTGTTCCCTGTTGGTCATGTGTTGCTAGTTCAGCCAAGAGTATTTCCACCATGAAAAAAATCCAGTAGCACGACTCAGACCCTACAGATCATGAGATTAATCATGTGTTAAATGATGATGTTAAAAAAAGGACTTGGTTTGGTTTTTCCCATTAAGTGTGACTTGGCTTTTTACCTGTACATCAGCTAACTCAAGCCTGAGCATTGGCTCTGCTTAGTTATAACCCTGTGGGCTTTTTCTCCAGCTGTGACAGGGGAGCAGAGTGTTTCATAGAGTTACAGACAAGGGCAGGACCTATCGATCAGATGTACCCTGCAGGTTCACAGGTGCCATGGGTGATCTGTCCCACGAGAGGACTTAATTGCAAATGGGAGTTTCTTCCTCCTGAGAAGGAATCATCCAAAGCAGCTTTGTGGTCAACCAGGATTCTGAAAAAAGCTTGGCAGATGGTGGGTGCTGCCATCTCCTGAGATGCTTCACATCTGATGATGCCAAGCAGGTCCATCTTGGACACTTGATGGGAGTGTCACACTCAGTCTCCAGGAACATTTGTCACAGAACCACCATACTTGGCCTTCATTAGCTGCAAGATGAATGCTAATCCTCTCAAGCTCCAATCCTGCTGCTGCATTGTCAGCAGGGCAGTTGGAGCAGTATTTTCCAAGAGACCGAGTGGTAAAAGGGGGTACAAACAAGGAATCAAGAGGGAACACAGGTCACCTTGAAAGTATGCTGCTTGAAATCAGTGTGCTGGAGTGCCTGCTGTTGGAGGTAGGCTGGAAGCATCATGTCATCACAGCCTTTCTGAAGGAGGAACACAAGGAGAAAACCATGCTGTGACACAAGAAGGAGAAGCTGCTCAGACTAACAGAGCAGCCAGAAAAAATCATCAAAGGCACTGCTGCCAAGTGCACAGGTGTGTGGAGCACTGTGGCTTCTCAGGTGAAACCTTTCATGTCAATAAACCACAGCTCCCAAATAGCTTAAAAATCCCACAGAAAGAGAGCCAAGAACACTTGAGGCCTTAAGTGAGTCCATAAAATTTTGTGAGTAGCTTTCCCACTGCCATGACACTATTTTGGAGCCAGTCTGACCAAAATAGAAGTTCACATGAAGTTATGGTGATTCCTACACTCTCCCTGGTGGAACTGTGTGTACGATAGCAGGATGTTCCTATAGTGACCAACAGATAACTGTGGACAGATTCTTCTCTGGCACATCTGGCTGGCACATGTGTACATTTGGGCTGCTCTGACCAGCCAGCCCTGACACTGGCCAAGGTCAGTTGTTTTTCTGGAGGCAATAGTAATGGTGGTGAAGCTGCAGAATGATGTGTGTCAAGTAGCAGCCACAGATGGGTTGTATTAGCTTGTGTTCAGTGCAGTGGGATGGAGGAAGAGTTGGGGAAGTAGGAAAAAAATCCTGAGAAGAATGAAAAGAGACAGTATCGTGTGACAAGGCAAGCACCTTTAACACAGCAGAATTTAATGCCATTGCCTGTGCTCCCAGCAACCCCTCAACCCTGGGATGCACTGGGTCTTCAGAGGTTCCCCATGCCAAGCTGTCTCTGAGATTTCAGGGACTATAAATACAGTGAGCAGACTAGAAAGGTTATTGTTATCTCTTTATTACCTGTTTTTGGAATCGATATGGCAATTGTTCCTCTTGTTAGCAATCCTGATCTGTGCCGTGGAGCAGACAATGAAAGTAGTGATAATACTGTAAACTCAAGGAAAGTTACATGCAGCTGTTTACCCTAGGAAGAAAAAGAAACCCAGGAAATTGTACTGGCTTAGAGAACTACTGTGCCTGTACCTCTCCTGCTGCAATTAACAGACACTATATAAGCCCTGTTCCTGTTTCAGCTGCTATAACAGACAAAAAACTCTCCAAACCCCCAAGAAATATAGCTGCAGTCACCTTATCATCCCGCTGCATCAACCAGTTTCTGCAGCACAGCTGTGGTTAAGAGAACAGCTAAAAAAGAAAATACAGCCAAGGCACCTTTATTTTTCTTGTTAACCTTTAACTTGAAAAAATAAACGTATCTGGCATTCTTTCCCTTGAGACTGCTGGTGTTCTGCTAAGCAGCTGAAGTGATGTGCATGACGTGGCAGTAGACAGATCATGCTGTGTCCATGAGGTTTGCTGTATCAGATAGCAAAAAACTCACAGCAGTATTGTAGCTTGCTAAAATCCTTTATACAGCTCTTTGAAATATGCTGTTTGCATCCCTCTGGCTGGTTAGATCTCTGAAATAAAAGGGAGATTGTACTCCAGAATAAACTAACCTCTGTTCAGTGGTGCATTTTGCAAAACCTAATGCAGAGAAAGTAGAGTAAAACCTGAAGGTTATTTAATCCCGTATTTCAAGATGGAGTAAGGTGTCTCCAGTCACTCCCCTCCCCTCAAAGCAAGAGTTTGGTGTGATGGCTATGACTCAGAAGTTAATTTGCTTGTGACTGAGATGATGTAAAAGTGGAAAGTGGAAAATGTATCAATCTCATTTGAAGCCTCTGATCAAGGCAGGAGAGGCCAGACAATAGCAAGCTGCTCTCCACCATTTCATGGAACAAATGTCCTTCTTTGGTAAGTCTATTGAGCAAATCTTACTACAGTGAACTCTGCAAAGCAGCACCAGTAAACCTACTCAGCCCTGCCAGATTTGGTGGCCTCTTTTCCTGAGGCCTTGCAAAGCTCTGTGATCCCTTGTCCTGATGTCCCTGGAGTCCTTGAACATTACTGGTCTTCTCCACAGTGCTTTTCATTAGCAGTGAGCTACTTATCCTGTGCCTGCCTGCTTCATCCTCCTGACACTTTGTCTGGTGCTTTGCTGGGAAGGTCAGCCAGGCTGAACAGTTCTGATGTGTTTGGGAGGGAATAATTTATCCGTCAAGCTTTAATCCTTGAGAAATAAGTTCTTGGGGGGGATTTTGCAGGAAAATTGAGGTTAGTGGCAAGTCTCCAAGCAGGCACTTATCAGAATAGTGGAGAAGTTGATTAAACGAATCACATGGCAGAAAATAAGCTGAGCACACGTTGCTTTAGTCTTATGCTCACTTAAGGCGTGAGGCTCAACCACTAGGAGTTTCCAGTCCCTGAGCCAGGGAACAGGCAAGAGTTGCACAGATAACGTGACTGAAGAGCAGTGATATGCCACAGTGGCAGCCAACATGAAGCTCTGTTTTGCTGTTTGGCCTGGAATAAGTCAACATTGGCCTGGAGGATTGCCAAACTAGAATAAAGCCTCAGCTTTGGGGAAGCATGGACAGGACTGCCTGGAAGTACCCAGTTGGGTAAATGAAGGTGTGTAGCCTCAACCCACAGTGCTCACATACACTGTGGAGCAACAAAGAACTGGCAATTCACTGCTTGGTCTTAACTGGAAGAGAGCAAAGGATGCATTAGGACTGTTGTATACCTTCAGGAGGGGGTGAATTAGGACCCAGAGCTGGGTCACCATGTCAGAAATCAGCATTTACTTCTCACCATTCCCTCACACTTCTGTGACATTTGCTAATTTCCATACCTGGAATCACCTGCTGTAGCTACAGACTGTAGTTACAGCTCTGAGGTGGTGGGAGGGCAAACTCTTTCATGTTGCTGTAGTTCCCAATGTTTCTGTGTTGGTGACTTTGTTGGTGTAAGACTGCAGGTAAATTGTATGTACAGTGGGTCTGCAAGTATGTGCTGAAAGGTCATCTTTAGGGTATCAACCATAAGCATATTAACTGAGATTTTTTTCTTCTGTCTCCATCTGGTGCTGTCCTCCAGCAGACTGCTTAGAACATGCTTGTGCTCGTGCTACTTGGGAGCTGAGTGTATAGACACATCCTTTACATTATGGGGGTGTCAACAGCCTGACAAACGCAGGCATGTGAGCTGAAACTATGACGCTGTTGCTTGTGTGCCCTGAGGAATGGAGCACAAGAACAGGGAAAGGAGGGAGAAACAGTGTTTCCTGGTTACAGGCCAGGTACAAGTTATCTGGTGGTTTAGAGAGACCACTGCTTTTTTCCTGCTTCAAGTATCCCTGCACAGCGGGAAGCAGGCTGTGCCTCAGCACAGCCAGTCCCCCTTCACAGGTCATGACTCGGGCAGCAGCTGGGCAGGGTGCTCTGGGAAATTAAGCTTTAGCTACCTGACGTGCTGTGCACAACCCTCAGGGTAGTGACGTGGGAGGAATGGGTCAGTTCAGAAGAGTTCATTAGGAAAGAGGTGGTCCTTCCAAGAATGGAATGACAGGGAAGAAAGGTGCTGCTGCCCCAGCTAGCTGTTATGAAATCACTACAGCTGCCCTGCAGGAGTGAGATGAAATGGAAATCACTGATTTCTGAGGCTCCCTCTCACTCCAACCAGGGCACCAGATCCCCTTGCACACCCACCTGTGCATCAGCTACATCTGCATACACCTTTGCTCTGAGCTCTCCTGGAAGTATCAAAGGGACTTCCTGTGTCTAAAGTGTTCTCTTAGACCAAAAAATCATGTTTTAGAGAAAGAAAAGTCAGCTCTATTGGGTGACAAATATTAAAATAAACTATTTGGAAACGAAATTCCCATCTTCTTCCACTTAATCCAGTACATTTTGGTGCCTGCCTACGTGTCAGCAAACTCTGCACAGCCTCTGGAAAGTCTCTGTCTCCTACTGTCTCACGGCCAACTCTGGCTGTTCTCTGTCTTCTCTGGCTCCTCCACTCTGCAAACCTGCCCCTGGCTCGTGCTCTCTGTCCCTCGCTCTGCCTGCCCCACTGTGCCCACAGGAGGTTTCTCCCAGCTGGTCCTTCCCTGAAAGTGACTTTTGCCATCCCACACACATCTTCTGGAAAATCCTGCCCTGGAGAGCAGCAACAGGTCCCTGCTGCCTGGCATTGCTCCTGAGCACTGGCACCTTCCACACCCGCTGGGAAAATGGGCCTCAGCTCTCCTGCAGGGCAGAGGGGTGCCCTCACCTGCTGGTGGGTTTGAGGCATTTCCCTGATTAACAGAGGGATGCAACCCCCCGCCATGTGGTCTGTGCTGTCACTTGAGCAGGCAGGGGCAGAGTGGCCACTGACAACCCATGCCTGGCATCACTGTAGCTGACCTGATACAGTGGGACTCAGCACTATGAGCACTGGCAGTGAATGTCCACCTGAAAAGAATCATGAGGACAAAAGTCAATTGTCTTCTCAGTGCTGACCCATCTCTTGATGAAGGGAGCAGCCACAGACAGATCCCACCCTGTCATTTCTGTTCCTCTACTTTCTTGCTCTTCTCCTGACTGCTTCTGCCCCTGCCTGTGTGCTTTCTTCTCTGACCCCCTTGCTCTCACACTCATACACGCAGAGCCTCCCTCACATGCTTTCTCTTCAGGCCTTACTGTATGTAGCTCCCTGCCTTGGGCCAGGGCAGCTTTATTCTCAGCTCTCACTACAGCAAGAGCTGTTTTCTCTTTATACTTACTCTGAAAGCACAGTACCAAAAGTACATGGTGGCTTTTAGTCCCTTGGCAGTGACCTGATCACAGACCAACCTGACAGGCCATGGCATCTTTTATTAACAGCACTTTCTCACGGGAGCCCTTTGGCACTACCAGGAGCCGTGTTCCCTACTCAGTGACTGGCTCTCACATCATATAATTCTCTCTTTCTTGACAGATTATGTTATAACCTATGATCACAGAAAGTCCTGATCCTCACGTTTCTCTGCTGTCACCTGTGGGCTCCTCCAGAGCCGTGAAGAAGGGGGAACTCCAGCCCCACCATGACAAGACCGGGTGAGAAGTGCCTGTGAACAGCCACACTTTGAGAACTAGTTTTAATTTTTATTTTTAGCAGTTATGAAGGATGGAAATAATGTTCTCCATTCAGCGGTGAACCAGAGGAGCAGCTCTGCCTTCCCTCTCTGGGATTAGATTAAAGATAGTTTCATTAATGCGGGGAAAGTATGCTAATTTGAGCCATTCTAAGCAAGGGATGAATGAAGCTCCCAGCACGTTACCAAGATTGGCTTCCAGGCAGCACACTACCTCAGACTTCCCCTCAGATGGAAGGTGTCTTTTGGTGTGTCACATGGTGAGATGCCTGAGGAGTCTTGGTCTTCAGGGAGTAACAAACCTCTTCATTCCTGTCCCGATCAAGGTGGCTGTGCTGCCTGAATGGTTTGCCACATGTGGGGAATCCAGATGCACTACAGAACAAACAGCCTGGGCTGTAACTTATATGGTTCTGTCTTGCTTTACCAAGACCTCTTCCTGTGTGTTCAACCTGGTTGGTTCCTGCCTGGCTTATTACTAAAGACTGATGCCTCACCATCCCAGCTCTATCTTGCCCTTACAAATCTCAGGCTAACCCCATATTTCCTGCCCAATCTTGCTGTCCTTTATGTATGGCTGTCCTTTATGTATTCCCTTTGCCAAGAAAGGCAGTGGACTGAGCTGTAGCAGACCCTGGTGCCTTGTGTGACTGCTGGCAAGTCTAGGAGGCCTAAGTCCTTGTGAGAAATTTAGTCTCTCCATTCAGTATAAGGGGGCTCCATCCACTTCCAGCGATGACACAGATACTTAGTTTTCATCCTGCTGGCCCAAACTAGAGTCTGAGGATTTAATTCTCTGCTCTGAACATGAGATTTAGTCACTTAGATTCCCGGGTCCTTACAATACTGAACACAGCTCATAGGAGCAGCCTTGGAAAGCACACCTTTCTCTTTCTGGGTCTCATGGAGAGTGATCATTTGGGCCTGTGGTTAAGGAGTCAGGATGGTGCCTGTGTGAAAGTCTGTGAGGTACCATTGTCTGCACTGGGAAGGCCTTTGTCAATGCTTGGCTACCCTATGCAATCAATTAACCATATGCATCTTCCCTGTTAATCAGAGCAATAAGGGGGCTGCAGTGTGACTGTCAGGCACAAACCCACTACCTTTATTTGTCCTCCTTGCTGCTTGGGTCTTCCAGGAGACCTCAGTGTTATATGATCCTTTCACACCCCAGCCTCCCCCTTAACCCACACACTCTTGTCTGCACCCCCTTTGAGGGCAAGAACCTCGCTATCTCTTGTAAACCTGCTGTCTCATGAAGTGCTGCAGTGAGAGTAAGCTGGGCCTGCAGCAAGCAGTTCTGAGCATTTGTCACTGGAGTTGAACCCCATTATTGTGAGGGAATTGCTGAGGGTAGGTAGGATAAACTTCTCCAAATTCAGATGGGTAGTGTAAGACCACTGTTGGCTTGGCTAGAGAAGAAAAAGATTCCCTGCCCCAAGCCCTGTGGCTCATCTACTAGTTATGCTGCTCTGTTCCTACGCAAGCTGTTGGTGTTGGCTTCTGCGTTCCCTGGAAGCAGACCTGCTGTTGCATCCTGCAGCTGCTTCAGTAACTCATCTTTCCTTCCATTCACAGGTCTTCCGTGCATGGCGACTCCACCCATGTGAGAGCTCTCTTATGTGAGTCCTCAGCAGCACATTGTGCTGTCTGTGGTCTGTGGACACTGACTGCCATCTAAGCAACACCACAGCTCCCTCCTCTCCCCCTAGACGCCACTGTCTTAGAGCCTCCATGTGCATTTGCTATGACATACATCAGTGTTGATGAGAGACAGGAACACTGCCGGGTGATCTCGAGCTGCCAAAATAATCAGCTCTGTGCACAACATGGCTTAAAGGATTTTTCGGTTAGCAGCATGCATCCACTAAAGAACCTAGACACTCACATTTTTTCTGGGGACTTCCACACTCTAGACTACTGCCACACGGGCAGGGCACCTTTGGCCGGTCCTGTGGAAAACCGGATGTATCGGAGCGTGGAGAACCTTCACTGGGCAACTGTTGCCGACTCTGGGCTGTATTCTCACTGCCGGAGCCTGGATAACGAGATCATCTTTCGCTATAGAGGCACCAGTCAGTGGACAGAAGGCTGTGTGGATGTGGCCCCAGTACAGAGCACGTCGGACTCTCCAAGAGACCTTTCTCTCCGTGCTAAACAGACGTCTCAATCGGCACAGAACGTGCTCTTCCCTCCCTTTGCCAAAGTGCCTCAGTGGCTCTTCCCTTCTGCAGAGGAAAGAGCCCTACATGGGGATGCCAGAAAAGAGCTGAAGGAGAAGCTGAGGCTGCACAGCAGTAAGGTGGCAGAGCCCTGTAAGCCAGTGCGTCCCCAGGTGGCCCTGCCTGACCTGATGGCCCGGGAGTTCTTTGAGTGCCAGGTGTGTCGGCAGTGCAAGAACGGTTGTGCTGTCAACTACTGCACGGTGTTGGTGGAACACACTGCCCTCAGGCGCGGCCTCACAGGGAGACAGGGACTGTGCTTTGCACACAGGATCATCAGTCCAGAAGACATCAAGCAGGAGGCTCAGAGGAGGCTTCAGCTCCGAAGGCAGAATAGCTCCCCCAGTTTGCCCCTTCAGCTCACAGGGGAAAGCCATGAGATGGGCAAATCCAGAACAGCAGAAACCCTAGAACAATACAGTGGGGAAACAGATGGCAAAGTCACATTGGGACAGAGCAAGAAAGGTCGCTGTAAAGGGAGGCTCTACATACCCACCTTTGAGGAATTTAAGCAGATGAGAAGAAAGGAAGGAAATTCATCTGCCAGCAGCAGTGAGACAACAGAGTGCTTGAATAAGGGTTTGCCTGCAAACCAGACACTGGAGAAGGAAAAGAATGTCTGTCCAGAAGCTTTGGGGACCAGAGCTGTCAATGAATCTGCTGTCACAGTGGAGGATGATGACGATGTATTCCACGAAAACCACACCTCTGCTGGCTTTTCCCAGTATCCAGCCACATGGGATGGTTTCAGGATGAGCAGTCCTGAGCTGAAGGACAAAACCTTCCATACCTCTAGCCCAGATACATCGCCAGTCCCTATTTGCTCCAGTCCAATTCCACGATCACCTTTACAGGCAGTAGCAATACACAGAACTGGGCAGGAGATCTTGAGTGATGAGCAGCAGAAAGGAGAGACAAGAAAATTAAATGATGTCCTCCACCTTGCAGGGCAGTCCCTGGCTTCTGAAGCCCAGTCCTCTTGCTGTTCATCGCTGCTGTTAGAAGCTACAGACTTATCCAGCTATGGAGCTAAGCTACAAAAAATGAAGGATGAATTCATAGGTTCAGCCTTGGAACTTATTAAGAAAAGGTAACATGCTCCATGGGGTCACCTGAAAGCAGTTCCATTGTTAATGATCTCGTCTTTCTCCTGATATGTACATTTAAGTTCTGTAGCATAAATGTGTTGTTGGCAGAGCCTTTGATCTTAGAGTCTCTGATAGCCACATGGACGTCTTTAAGCTGTTGAGCTTAAACTCCATCTTTGCATAGGATTAAACATCAAAAAGCATTTTCATCTAGACTTCGCCTTTTTGTGCACCTTAATCCTGTAAAGAGAGCAGCCATTAGTAGTTCTGACACCCAAATTCCCACCCCTTTTATTTCTGCATTAAATTGTTGAAATGTCTTTTTTTTTTTAATCATCTGTTAAAAGTAGAAGACAGACGAGGGATACAAAGTACTAATATGATTCCTTTGAAGAAAGATGTAGAGTCTGTCCTACCACTGCAGGACATGAATTTAGATAGTGTCACTTGCAGCAACAAGTGCTTTCACTTGCTGCCTGTATGAAGTGAACCAGCAAACAAGAGCAAGGTGGCTGCTATGAGTCTTTAATCACCTTTTGCAGAGCCACACAGCAGCGAGTGAAAGCGCTTGCAAATACTGCCCTTCTGCCAACTCAGTGTAGGCAGCGAGAGAAAATGGTTTTGTAAAGTCTTCCTTCATCTTCTCCAACCATGGTTTCCCCCTTCTTTGGGAAAGATGTCCACAAGGACTGCTTTTTCTCTATCTTGTTTTTGGACAGTGCAGTCCTGTTACCTCCCTCCTGCCCAAGAGAAGTGGATCCCTTTCTATGCAGAGTGGCTCAATAGGAATCAGCAAAGTTCTAGAAGCTAAGGATTTGGGGCAGCTATCACTGTCTTATCATGATGGGAAAAGGCTGATGGAAAAAGGAGGAATAAGTGTTGGTGGAGTGGTTTATTTCCATGCACTTGGCTTTCATAACTGGCTTTGCCAAGAATTGCATTTGACTTGTTTCCCGGCTGCTTCTGCAATCCACAGATCAGTGTGTGAAATGCCAGGGCATCAACCTTGTATCCTGTCTTGCTGTTTCTGGAATGCATGGGCTCTGAGACTGGACTCAGGTTTTGGAGGAGATGATAGTGACTTCTGCACAGGACTGAGAGTCATCTGAAAGAATTTCTGTGGAGCTGAAGCAGGGTGACAAGCAGAAATACTTCTGCAACTCTACATTCCAAAGGGAAGTGGGTGGTGTCAGAACCCTAAATGCTTCCCTCAGCTGTCCAGCCCAGCCTTTGTGCTTTTTTTCTAGAGTATGAAAACCCAAAGAAGCAGATGAGAAAGCTGTGGTACGCAGCCATTTTCATTGAGTAGGTTATTTTTGTCATAGATGTGAAATGAAATACACAGCCTGGCACAAGCCAGGAGTGTAGGAAGAGCTACCTCCATGCAGATCAAAGGTTTGACTAATATCTGGAGCCCAGGTGAATGCATAGCAAAGTACAGGAAATGGGTAGTGCATAAGATCTTTCTTCCCACTACTCTCCTGGTCTCCAAACACTTCCTGCCCGGGGCCTCTATGGTTTCAGTGTGGTTTCTTTGCTTGTAATATCTACAGTGGTTTTTGTTTCTGTGAATGTGTTCAGTCTCCCTAGTTGGATATATTAAAATCTATTAAGCGATTTTATTAACACCAAAATGATAGTTGATCTAAAAATGAGAATGATAGTGGTTCCAGTATGAGAGAGGTTGTTTCATGTGAAGGAACCAGCCTGGCCTGTTTATTTTCCATAATAATAACATCAGTTAATGGTGATTGTTATTGCCAAAGCACTGGTTAGTGGGAAACTTGAGTTTCTTTTTTATGGAAATTTCTCATTTTTCCATCATTTTCACCTGAGACTGTAATGTGCCTGAATATTCACAATTCAAGCTGATTCTCGCTGCAGGGGTGGGAGACTTTTTATCTGGATGTTTTGGGTCCTAAATTATGATTGTTGACATCCAGGCCACATTTTTATAACTTCTAAATGAAATGAGCTGAAAGCTGAGGATTCAGTCCCATTTCCACTGTTACTGAGCTCAGCAAGCCCTTGATAGAGATGTTGTGATGGAGTGTCATAGAATAAAATACCTAAAATTGTCTTCTTTCTAGTGGTTCTGTGTGTCACAGTTTTACAAAGCAGTTTTGTCTGTAAGTTAACTGTCTCCCTAGCAATTCATAGTTAATTAGTTAAGACTCATTCAATTGACTTAATATTTCACCAGTGAAGATTTGATTTTCAGTCTTGAAATTATGGCAGCTTTAGGCCCCTCACTGGTCACTGTATACCTTTAATTTAGGTTGTAGTCCTGGCTGGGAAGGGGTGTTGAGATCTAGGTGGAAATCCTGTAAGCATTTCAATATATAGTCCACTTTCTGAAATTGTTAAATGGCAAATTGTTCAGGATAAGGGTATGCAAGGACCAGGGGGGTTGTGTCTATGAAATGGGAGACATGGTGACAATAGAAACCTGCACAAGGTAGCAAAGGACATGACTAAGAAAGAAGACTTCCTGGAAAGAGTGTTGTATTTGGGATGGCACCAGGGCGGTGGATAGAATACCAACGTCCCATAGTGGAGGACTCCAAGTCAGGAAGGGAGGTGACAGCAGGGAAGGCGTGCACAAAAATGTTTCCATGAGTCAGGAGTCAGGAACATGTGAAAAGGGCTGAGAACTGCTGGCCTGAACAATGATACAAGCATGAAGAGGCCCATAGAGACCATGAAGGAAAGTAGGTGCATTTCCAGTTGTACACCACACCCCTGGTACTTCTGCTTCCATGAGATTCAGAGATGATGACCCAGAGGTTTAAAAAGACTTTCAAAAAGAACATATCCTCCCTGTGCTGGCCCAAGGGCATCACCCGTCTTGGGGGAACAAGAAAAACTGACACCAATCCCAGGCATAAACTCTTGTCCCAGTAAGTGGTTTGATCCCAGAAGGAAATATGCCACAGTCCCCCCCTTCTGCAGCTCTGCATGAGGGCAGAGGGGACTGCTTGAGCAGGCAGTGGTGCAGACCTGTTGGCCACACAGATCTCTGCCAGGAAGAGGGGACTGGAGAAAGGGGCAATATCCTGTTTTCTTGGCAATGTCCCCTCTTCCTCCTAACCAGAGGCAAAGGTTAAAGCCTGAAGCTGTGGTTCTGCAAAACTGCTTATATCCTCCCTGTTTTGCCCACATCCTGATCACACTCCTAGTGAGTGAAGCAGCACTTGCCCCAGCAGTCAAAGCAAGGATGAAGAAATCTCCTTTCACAAAAGGTGGGCTCTGCATCACTGCCTTTTTTTACCTCTCGCTGACCAGCCATGGGGTGGGTTGAATTTCTCAGTCTCCAGTAATGTTTCCTTAGCTCAGCTCTCTGGATACTATTGGCTCTTATTCCCACTGCAGGTCATGGCTGGAGATTTTTTTTAAATATTCCTATTGGTTATGGAAACCACAATAAGTGGTGGCATCTGGTCTGCAGAGAGCTGCTGTCAGCTTCACTTAACGGAGCAGTAATGTCCTGGAATACTTCCCATATTTAAGTGGATGATTTTGAAGCACTGTAAAAATGACAAATGAAAGTTCAGCATCTCTCTCAGAGTCTGGTCTGTGTGGTGGTAGGTGGTGTGATCAAGAAGATAATATTTCAGTTTTGAGCTCTGCTACTGACCTTGGACACATCCCCATTGCCTCTCTGTGCCCCTTTCTGTGTGTTTGAACTAGGAATGGTTTAAGCAGGAGCAGCTTTTGGAAAGGGTGGTTTTCCAGCAGTAGCACATCGTCCTTGAGAGTTTTCTTGTTCCTTAACCTGTGCCTCCCCTCCCATGAGTGTCCCCAGCTAAATTGTTCATACTTTACCCAACTCAGTGAAACATTTATGAAATGATCTGGGAATACATGAGGTCAGGTATATTTTTTAAACCCATATAATTTCAAGACTGTTTTTAGATCATAGCCATACAGACAGTTACATTGGGCTGAAGGAGTGGCATCCCAAGCGTGGCTGGGGACAGGAGGGAGGAAGGAGGCAGGAACCTCTCAAGCCAGGCCAGACCAGGCCAGTACCATGATGTGACCACAGCCTTGCTCTGTTCCTGCGCTGCTCTTACTGCAGCCCTGTAAAGGGGCTGGCACAGTCCCTACTACAGACTGCTTCGTGACAGTGCTGATGTTGGTATCCCCTTTCTGCAGGCTGGGCAGTAGAGACCTGGAGGGTGACAACAAAAAGTGAAAGCTGTGAGCCTGCTGTTGGCACTGTTGGCACTGTTGGTGTTGCTGTGCAAGCGATGTCTAAACTCTTTTTAACTGGTAGTGTCAGCAGAGACCTGGAAACATAAATGGGGGACGATGAAAAAGCATCAGCTGGAAAGATGCAAACCAACTTTTCTGGCCTGAGAACAGAGACGGCTTATGTCCTGGGAGATTTGTTCCCTCTTCAGCAATTTCAGTATTGGCTGATGGTTTGTTATCGGTGCCAACTGTCACTCACTGTAAGGAGAATGCCCATCTGTCTCATGTGTTTGCTTGTAGCTGACACTGTTGGAATTGCATATTAGCAGTACGACCTATCAGCATAAGTTCACAAGTGAAGCCTTTAAGAAGAAGATTTTTCTCATAGGAGATTTTTGTTAAGCATAAAATATATGCATAACCTGAAATATGTTCCAGACTTTGGCTTCCTGTATATACAAGCGTCCATATCCAGTCCTCACAACCTTGCTTTGTAAAGGGATCCAAGTCCATAAAAATAAAGTAAATCAAAAATAAAAAAAAAAATTCTTCCAAGCAGGCTTCATTATGCATGGAAATAAGGTGTCTCAGAGAGTCTGTTAAAAAAATGTATCACAAGTCGTATCACAAATGACAGCCTGTCAACTACTCTGTCAAGTCAGTGGTTTTGCACCAGACTGTGTCTGTCTGGAGAGGTGGTGGTGTCTACAGAGAGGGGAACATGGGGTTGGAACAGGCTGTCTATATCAGCCAGACCAGGCCCTTGTTAGCTACAGACAGACACGAATAAGGGCATCTCAGAATTGCCAAGTGAGAGCAATAGACTCTGCCGATCTTTTCAGGTCTCTTAAGTGCACCAAAAGGCCTGATCCTGAGATCACTGAAAGAAGGGGGTATCTTTCCAGTGGTTTCAGTGGGCTTGGGATCATAAGAAACGAAAAACAGAGGGAAAGCTCCTTTAATCCTCTAATCCCTTCAAAGTATTAGGGTTTTTAGCAGGTTTTCTTCCAGATGAGCAGTATGGTTTCTGTGTTGACAACATCTCTTTAAATAGCAGCAAATATGGATATGGCCTACTTAGAAGATTTTCTGGTCCCTATGGAGAACTTCATGTTTTATGGACACAAAAATGCCCTGTGAACACCCAAGACTTGATAACCCAGACTGATGTTGGCAAAAGCGCAGTTACCCAATTTGCACTCTTAATTGAGCTGTGCTTAGAGCCCCTAAAATGCATATACAGCCATCCATGCTGACCAGTCATGATTCCTGCCTGCACTTGCCCTGAACTGTTGCAGATGGTTGTTAAAACTGGGGCTTGCTGCTCAGTCTCATCTGTGTCAGGAACAGCAGGAGAATTGCATCCATGATGTTCATCAGAATCTGCTTCTTCCCTTGCAGCTGCAATGCTGAGACTGCTGCCAAATCCCCCTCTAAGGGACAGTGTGATCTGAGGGAAGCTGATCTCCCACCTCCGGAGGACAGCCAGCAGCCCACAGCGATGTCCATGGCAACAGAGACCTGGGAGAACAAGCCAAGCAATGAGACAGCCAGCGCCACTCCACCTGCAGGGAATGTAAGGGAGAGGAATTCACCTCTCGTCTTGGGCACGTGTTCAGGATTTTTTCCTCATTAGAAGCTCTGAAGGATCCCTTGGTTGTAGGATCTGGGCAGGCTGGGAGCCTTCGATCTGAAATCACACCAACTTCCATGAGTGATTAAACTCTGTTAGAAGCATTTCTAGTGCCTTTTTTATTACAGTTAATGAAACAGAAGTCGGTTTTGTGCCCCTGCCTATGTGCCACTGCATTTCTTTCAGGGAGTTCAGCAATAATGACTTCTTGGCTTCCAGAGCATCTGGGAGATCAGACTCCCTCCTAGTTCCCTCCTGGTCAAACTGCTGATGTCAGTAAGGCATGGAGGATGGAGCTGTGGACCCTGCAGCACCAAAATGTTCACAGAGCAGAGGCAAGATAGCTCAGAATCCTGGGGACAGGCCCCTGGCCTGGGCTGTGCTATTGACTCCTTCATGGGTATTTGACAGCCATGATCCAACCCGCTCGTGTTCTCAGAGCTACACAACAGCAAAGGGAAAGGGGTTCTTGCTCTTAGGACTGAGCAAGACAGAGGGACCAGGGGGAACAGATTCCTTAATGATCTTGTAGTGGAGCTGCATTTACAATCCCACTGCTGCTGAGTTGCCTTTCCTCTCCTTTGGCATCTAAAGTCCAGTGGGTGCAGACCAGGTGCTGCTTTGACCACAGCCTTGCTCTAAACCCTTTCCTGCCTTTCTTGCAGACCCCCAGTCCTGGCTGTCGCCGATCCAGCTCCGACATAGTCCATGAGAGCACGGATGGTGCCAAGGCCCAGCGGGAGTGCCGGCTGCGGCCACACTTCAGTGACCCTATGCCGACAGACTCGGTGAAGAGGAAGCAGCTGGAGCTGAAGATCGCGGCTGCAGCGCGGCAGCACGCGCAGAAACGCCGGCAGGAGCGAGACTATGGTACACGCTCTGCACTCTCAGAGGGGCTGAAGGGTCAGATGCTGAGCCTGCTGTGCTGCTGTAAATATGGAGTAACTCTATGACCTGGGGAAGGGAAGCATTCTGGGTTGTACCCAGGCATGCAAGAAATCAGGATTTACTCTGCTGCGTCTCTGTCCCTGTATGACAGGGGAAGAGGCAGACCAAATGGGTTCACAGGTGTGGGCAGTGCAGGGGTGACAGGCTCCAGGCTTCACCTGGGAGCCATTTGCTTCTGACCCTTGCCAGTCTCAGCAGCAAAACAGGGAGGGGAGGCAGCTCAGAGCCCTGCTTCACCAGATGTAGCCTGTCCCCGCAGGATTCCTCATGGTGAGAGATCCTCAGGTGAGCTCTCTGCAGCTGGCAGTGCCTGTAATGATTTGTGTCTGTTCTCAGGTCCAGTGGTAGCAAAAGCCAACCTTGGCCATGGTGGCAGCTTTGATGAGACTCGCCGTGCCCCACGTGGCTCCCTCCGCTCCAGGCACCATTGGAGCAACGTCAGCAGCCTGAGCACAGACAGTGGGATTGTTGGCGTGAATGATGCCCGGGACGACCTGGATCCCAGCGAGGGCACCCGGACCAAGTCAGCAGATGTGGAGAGGGCAGACAGTGGTATTGGCCAAATGCCAGCCAGGAAGTGGAGGAACAGGGCATCTGAAACACTGAGCTCCCTGCAGGCCTGGGAAGCCCACCGTCCCTGCACTGACTGTGGAGAAAGGGACCTGCCGGTGGAGACAGATGTTCAGAACTGCAACCAGAGGCGGGCTGACCTCTGCGAGAAGTGCCGCAAGCGCAGGACGGAGCGCAAGGAGTCTGTGCTGGAGTTTGTCAACACAGAGGCCAGCTATGGAGAGGACCTGCGCATCATTAAAGAGGAGTTCTACCTCCCCATGCAGGCGGCCGGGTTGCTGAGCCAGGAGCAGCTCCAGGGCATCTTCAGCAACATCCAGGAACTCATTGACCTCAATGAGAACTTCCTGGAGATACTTCAGGAAGAGATCGATCAGGCCTTTGACCAGGTATGATGCTGTGTGCTCTAAAGGGGCTAGACAAGGCAGGCAGGAATAGGTTTTGTGTCAGTGGGGCAGCATAGGTGGAGCAGAGGAGCAGGAGGTATGATTTCTGGGTTATGATCATCTATCTAGTCCCTTGTTCCCTCAGCTATTGTAAACTAGTGATTTCAGAAGCTGTGTGCCAGGTCATAGCTGCTGGCCCCACTCTCTGCTGTGGTAATGCCACTGACCTCACAGGCCACCAGCAGCCCTGCTCATTTATCCCATTAACAGGACCTAATGGTCCCATTACCAAAGTTAGCTCTAAGCTGGTTAGCCTGGATGCTGGTAAGAGTGTGACCATGGGGGCACAAAGCTCAGCTTGGTCAGTCTCTCAGGCCATGCTCTTGCAGCCCTGAGCTGACTCGCTTCATGCTGGCTTGGCTGTGCTTGCCTTGGCTTGCAGTTTACTGCAGCTTCGCTCTAGGCTGGCTGCAGGGCCAGGCAGCACAGGCTGCTCCCTGCTCTACAGCTCTGTGTACTGGCTGTGTACCACCCTATGCACCCTGCCTCGCACAAGGAGCTTTCCTGCCCCACTAGCATGGTGGTCAGAGGGCACAGAAATCGAAGTAAGACTAGAGCAGCAGACAGTCACTTCAAACAACATTTAAACAGCTCAACACCCTCTTTTCTTCAAGAAACCAAACCCCACTTGTTGCTGTGTCAGTTTCTCCAGGATGTTTTGCTCTCTAGGAAAACATCCCTTCTCTCCCTCTCTGAAACCCTGCATGTCAGACTGAGTGACACATGTTTCAAAAACTGGCAATTTGGACAACCACTCGTGCACCTGGCACAGTGAAGACAGATGTGCACAGCCCGTTTGATGGTCCCTGTGAATAATTTATTGAGGCAATGGCTTCTACAAACAGCCATGGGTTTCCCCATCTCCTCCATCTTGCCTTGGCAATCAGAGCTCAGTCCTGTACTGAAAAGCTGCCAGCAGCCAGAGAACTGTTCCCTCTTTTGCTGGTGAAATGAGTAGTGATTGCAGAGCATGTCAGCAGCATACACCTTGACAGAGTTAAGAGCATTACATGGCACCAAATTCTTGCTATTCTCATAATTTATTATGCACCCAGAAATCAGAGGACAGTTTACCATGGTATTTATTTTTCCCTCTAGGCATCAAAGTAGGCCAGTAACACAGCTGAAGGAGACTGCTTCCCAGCCAGGCCAGTTGCTGGGAGCAACTGCAGAAGTTGTTAGGTGCCATGTGTGTTACTGAGTTACAAGCCTCCCCTACACATTTGCTCCTGAATGCTCTCTGTTAATTTATGCACTGCTGCAGGGCCCCAGTACACGCTCTTGAATAGAGGCTCACTCTGGCCTTTGAGCCCCTGCTCTGGTGAGCTGGCTGAGTGCACAGGAGGAGGGAAGACAGCTCTTTGTTGTGGAAGAGCAAGCAGTTAGACCAGCTTTCCTTCCCCTCCCCACCCACTGCTTCCCCGGTACCTGCAGGGACTGCCTTTCCACTAGGAAGGGTGAGCCCAGCTCCACCTTTGGTCTGGTGCTCACCAGATCCTGCAGCAGGGTCATGCTGACAGGATTGAATGCAGGCTCTGTGTCTGTGTCTCTCCTGAGCTAACCAAGCAGGGAATCTATTGCATCCTTGCAGGGGGATGATGACCTGATGACTGTGTGCATCGGAGAAATATTCCTAGAGTTTGTCAACATGCTGCCAGCCTTCCAGACCTACTGCCTCCAGCAGTCCTCCTCCGTGAACATGCTCAACGCACTGGAGAAGGAAAAGGAGTTGCTCAGGTGAGAATGTGGCTACGTTCATCCAGGCTGTGGGGACAGAAGGGCACCAAGCTGAGTTTGAAGCCCTTGTCAGCCCAACTAGATCAAAGTTTGATGCTAACTTTCTTCAGTTACCACTCTGTTGGGGTGAGGACAGTAATGTAATCTCCAAAGAATACTGAGTTCTTGGTATCTCCACTGAGGCAACCAGTTGGTCCCCAGCTATGTTTTGTGGTAGCAGTGTCTGACCACTGCACTGAACTGTCACCAAATAATGCTCAGCTGAGAACAGCTCTCAGTCCCTGTGCCAGAGCCCAGGTTGGATTTCCACTGGGGAAAGCCACCGTGAGGCACACATGATTTGAATTTGTTTCCCATTCCTAGCCCCAGCTTACTGGAACGTCAGGCGAATAATTTGTCTTTCCACTGCTCAGCTTAAAATGATGACAGTGCTGTGTAATCTGATGTTTAAAGGTGCTACAAATTAACATAATCTGATATAAGATGATGTATGTGCCTCGCGTCTACATCAGGGTGTACCAGGGAAAGATCACACCCTTGCTATTTTATGATTTAATAGAAGACTGTTAGGATGCCGTGTGCTGGTGTCCCAGGCACCTCATCATGGTTCTGCAGCTGGGCACAGGTACAGAAATTGTTGTTGGTCTCTGAGAAGACAGAATTCACAAGGTTGCAAAACCGGGGTGGGGAGGCTGCAGTGCCCAGCAGCACCATGCTGTTCATTTGCTTTTAGGATTGCAGCATCTGCTGGCAGAACAGCTACCATTTCATTCTCTCTTCTTAAATCCCTGCAGAATATTCCTCAATGTCTCCCAGAATGACAACACAGCACTGCGGCGGATGAACTTGAGGTCCTTCCTGATGGCCCCTCTGCAAAGAGTCACCAAGTACCCACTGCTGCTCAGCAGAATCATCAAGGCCACCACCGAGTACCACCCGGATCACGGCAGCCTGCGGGAGGCCAAGAGCCGCATCGAGTCCCACCTGGAGCACATCAACATGAAAACCAAGCAGGAGGGGAACACATGGACCCTCCGATCCTTTCGCCAGGACAGCAAGAAGAAGAGGGAAGTCATTAATATTGAGATGAGAGAAACTGCCCTCAAAACTGTTGGTTGGCTGCGGGAGGAAACGCGATTTGTGATGGAGGGGTCTCTGCAGCTGGCCCAGCCCCCCGATGGCCAGTGGGTGAAAAAAGGCAGCAAGACCCTGAAGTTCCAGAACATGCAGGTTCTCCTCCTGGTGAACATGAAGCGTGTGTCTGAGTCCAGCCTGGAATCAGCCGAGCCAGGGCCTGTGAAGGATGCTGTGCTGGTACTCATCAGGGACAAAAATAACGGGAAGTTCCATTTGCTCAGGGAGCCCTTGAGGCTGAGTAATTGCATTGTCTCTACTGATCCAGACTGTGACGACACTTTTGAACTCATTGAGATCAGGAGGGAGGCGTTTGTGTTCCGGGACAGCGACCGGGCACGGACTCACCACTGGTTCAGGCAGATCAGGCGGTACTCCAGGGAGCTGGGCTCCTGGAAGAAGCGGCGGAACGCGCTGCCCAACATCATGATCAGCACTCCTCACACCAGGCCCTGAGTCCTGCACGGGCTGACTTGGCTTGACCAATGTCATGTGCAGAGACCATCAAGAGCCTCAGTGGCTTGAACTTGCTGTGCTCCATGGACAACACAGGGAGGAGTCTGATCCCCAAAGACTCTTAACGGCACTGGAAGCACCAGAGCCTAATGTTGGTCTCCAGCCTCAGGACTCACAACCAGTTTGTGACTCATGTACATACAGAGATGGTCTCCCCTTGAGGAGCAGATCACTAGAGGAAAATACTGTTTAACTTGTTGATATTGCACTGCAGGAGAATGATGTATGATGCTTGCCATTGCATGGATCGTGTTGAAAGCCAGTCTTGATGAGAGAGGTTTCCACTACTGACTGTATTTCATCAGCATTAGGTAAAGTCAGGGTCAAAATTAGGTGCAGTATTATGCAACAGAGGATGAAAGTTGAAGAAAATTATGTTTTCCACCACTACTCCTAAGGACTGTATTTCATTATTCACCTCTGTATATTCAGTCAAAATACCTGTTTAAAAAGAAAGGCCTTTCATCTTTAATCCACATCAAGTAGGTGTCAATTTGCTCAGATTCAGCTGCATGCACACAGCAAAAAAAAAAAAAAAGAAAAAAGAAAAAAAGGCAAAAAAAAAAGGCAAACATGAATAAAAGGAGTTTTTGCTCTCTGACACATACACCCCACATATGTATAGAACCTGTGGAAGAGCAGCATACCCCCACTGAAAGTCTGTTATTTAACTGACTTAGGGACTGGAACATAATGCTGCATCTGAAATATCTCAGAAGTATATGTAAATACAGCTCTGCTACCACTGATAGTGAACTTAAGAGTTTGCAATTATTTAAATGATGTAATCTAGTGTATTTCAAAATTTAATTGAAAGGAACAATTTACCTTGTACTGTAGAGTAACATAAAAGGTTTTAATAATTATGTTTCAATTACTTTAGGTGGGTGTCTTTTTTAAATATTTGTACTCTGGAGTATATCTTTCACATGTGGGTGGCATTCAGGTGAACAATGTGCCTACATCTACTCTGTGGAGGGGCTACTCCTAATGAGACTGGGAGAACAGTACAAACCTGCTACTCTAACTCTCACTAGACAGCAACAGACTGGCACAAAATCTTTTGCTCTGGCTGCAGTCCTGCCTGGGCCAGGTCTCAGCACACCAGACGTGAGGGCACAAAGCACTACCCCGTGAGGTCCAGCCTCTCTCAGTTCCTCAGCAGGGAAATGACTCGAAGCTGAACAATAGTAAAAAGGCAAATGGGGTTTAACCTTTTCAGCCTGACATTACCACTGACCGCTGCCTTGCGATTACAAGATCAGCAAAATGTCACGCTGTGACTTACACAGAAAAGGCCAGATTTCAGCCCAGGAGGCAAAATTAAGGGAGCCTAAATATTGGTTCATGGATCTTGGAGGACAGCCTGTAAATGTTCTTTCAGGCCTGCAGGGTAAAGACAAAGCCAATCAGTATTATTCAATACCAACACAGTATTTTTGTTACAGGCATTTTATTTTACAGGAGGATTCATACAAGCACATTCGTGTATTTCTCCAGAGATCAATCAGCATCAGTGGGCACCACATGAAGGCAGACAGAAGCCACATTCATAAAGGTAGCCCTAGTCTTGTAAAGTCACCAATGACACAATCCCTGAGCAGGCCTCAAACTGTGCCCAGTGCTTTGTCCTCTGGCCACAGCTTCAGGCACTGAGGCAGAGACCAGCAGTGAGACATGCTGTGTCTCACTGTATTTTCTCTTCATCTGCTGTATTTTCTCTTCATCTGCACCATCCAGCATTCTGGTGCTTCATTTTGTCCTAGAGGAAATGGAAAGATTTGCATCATCTGGAGGGTGCTCAAGACGTGAGGGTGGCTGCACATAGCTGAGCACTGTAGTGAGCAATAGCTGTCAAAATGCTTGTCAGGGCAGCAGCCTGGCTCCCTCAGGTGAGCTGGAATTCCCTCCAGCTATTTCCTAGTTGCTAGACAATAATTGTTTGTTCCCCAAAATACTGAACAGCCAGTGAAGAGCATGAGGCATTGCTTTAGTTTGCTGTTTGTTTTTCACAGAGATGGATGCCTGAGCAGAGCAGCTGCTGGAGGAAAATTTCTCTTATGCTGTCATGACAGATCTGCATCTATGAACCTTCAAGCCCCATTCACCTCACACGTAAAAAGCAACAGCTTGTAGCACCTTTGTCTTCCCTGCCAGGATCACAATGGCACAGCCATCTTCTCTCCATTACCTCTGGGGCAGCTTTGACAAGGCAAGGCATAGATACAAGTAAGTGTAACAGATTAATTTATCCAAACGGCAACTGGCTTTCACAGCCACACAAAGCTGCTGCTTTCTGGAAAGTTTTCAATTACTTTCCAGCACAGTGATTTTCTCCACATCAATTCATGCTCGAAACCAGCTGTGGACTGTTTGTACAGTCATATCTTTCAATCAAGATACCTTCAGCCAGCCTGGCTGTTCAGAAAGGTTAGAGAACAATAAGTATACGTAAAAGGTCTGATATTTAGCATCGAGCTTGCGTTTGGCTGATTGTTCAATTTGTTAGATTCAGGGTATTTCTAGGTATCACAGGAAGCACCTGCCTGCCAGGCTCCAAGTAATCATGGCCTATTTCCTCTGAACCAAGCAAACTGTCCCCAGAAGAGGGTCCATAAATAATCACAGGGTGTTGAGTTACAAGCAGGACATGTACTTGGTGCTGTAGTCCTGTCTAAAAAACCTGTGGCCAGGGAACAGTACAAGCCCTTTGATCTGGGACAGCCTGCTAGGGGAAGCGACAGTGGGATTGTTGAACCTGTCAAACCAGACAGAGGTTGTGCTTCCAACACACGTGCTCCTTTTATGTATCCGATGTGTACACAGCTGCTTGGCTGCCTGTAAATTACAGGTGTTGAAAGGGAACTCGAGCATGGAACAATCCCTATGGCCCTGGAGAGCCCGTGATGTGGGGTGAGGCAGCACAGGAAGGGCGAGGAGTGCCAGCACACTGACAAGGCAGTAGATTTCCATAATCCTTAGACACCTTTCTGAACTGCATGATCCCACTCCTGGGACGTTCCAGGTCTTTCAGCATCACATGTACATGTCTTACTTGACAGCCATGGAGATTAGTTGTGCTGTATTTTTCCATTTCTGATTAACAAACTGACAAAATGCTATTATAACCCAGGGTACTTGGGAACAGGGTTGTCTGTAAGCCAAGAAAGCAATTATTTGTTCCAAACTCCATCATATTTTTATGCCTTTCATTGTCATGACTGACAAAGTACTAAGATTACTTTTCAAGACTCCTGCCCACTGAACTTACCCAGCTAGCACAAACAGACCTTTCTGGACGTACCACGTCACAGGGAATAAGAGAAAGTTAGTTACTCCCTTGATTTATCAGAACTCAAAAATGACCTTTAACAAGAATTTAGTATAAGCCTTACTGGTCATTTACCAGGAAAACAACAAAAGGCAGTCTTTATTTATAGAGTTCATATAGTTTTGAGTTCTGAAGGCAGACACACAAGAAGACAAAACACTGGATTAAGAGCCCCCTGTGAGCTCAGGTCCCAAGGAAAGAAAGAATAGCTCCTTTATGAGTCACGAGGCTGGGTGGGAAAGCCTGAAAAAAACATGGGGAGATGAAGAGCGAATACTTTAGAGGGCAGAGACTTCTGCTGTGGTGAACAGAGATCTCCTTTATGATGTCCTTGTACATTCCTGGTTGTCCTTAAGAGAAGTGTGGATGGGGAAGGGGCGTTCAGTGTGGGTCTCCACTCTGTGATCAAGAACACATCTGAAATGGAGCACCAGCTTTGGTCTGGCAGCAAGAAGCTACTGTAGCTGTCACTGAGGACTGAGAGATTGACCTCAGCACATCCCAAGTTCTGAAAAGAGCTCCAAGACCATCTCAGATCTCCTGCCTTCACTGCACGTGAATTTATAACACAGCAAAAATCCCAGGAAATCAGATCTCCAGCAGGAGATTCTGGTGAATCTCGCACTCTCCTGCTTGTCCCTGACATGCTCAAAGGGAAAATAATTTAAATCTTTGAGAACTATATCAAAGATCCTTTCAGAGCTCATGGATGAGGCAGCTGTAGTAACTCTCATTTTGTGATGTCAGCTGTGTCTCCTCTTGAATGCATGTGGGGGTGAGATTCAGCTGGAATTAGGTTGACGTTCTCTGACTTGAAATTGGAAAAAACCTGAAACCAAAAGCAAAGGAGAAAACTGTCCTCCCAGAGATCAAATAAATATTCAAAGCTCTCACTGTCATTATTGAGTGACCTGTCACTACAGTGGAGTATGATGGAGCTAAAAGTCTTACTGATCAGGCAGGCAAAGGAAATGCCTTATATCTCTCAGGCTGCTGCAGAATATCAGTACAACTGGAGACAGGTACAAGCATTATTAAAAAAAAAAGTTTTGACAATAACAGTGTACAGTCCAAAATAAGACATCTCCCTCAGGAAGTTGAAGGTGATCCACTAAGGGAAACCTTTCTACAGCATGATGGAAAAGTTGAGTGATAGGAATACAGAGTTCCTGTTCTTCAACAGATATGGAAGAACACTCTGGAGGAATCAGAACACAGGCAAAGCATCCTGCAGCACTGGTCTCTGCCCAGGCTTGAGCAGTTATACAGCTGAAAAACATTGAAAAGCTGGCATTAGGCTTTAGATCCATTAGCAGGGATTAATGTAATAACTTGCAACTCTCCAGCTCAAATCCTGCCCCAGTGTGATCTCCACTACTGCAGGCTTTGCATCCCTGAGAAATTATCTTGGCTACAAATGAGAAGATCCAGTCTGCACACTGGATAGAGACCTTGGGAAGGTTCTCTGCATAGAACCAGGCAAAGGAATCCTTTGTTTCAGTGTAAGTGGAGCCCCAGTGGTTTTGAACCCTTCCCTCTTAGTGCAGGAGCTTCCCTTGCAGATCCTTGGGAGGATCCACATCAAACCTCTCTCTGGGTGGAGGGCTGGGCAGATGGGAGCAGCAAGCCTGGAGGTCACAAGAACATCACAGAGCAGATCCCATGACTGATGCCTGGGATAACCTAGCTGTGCAAAGAGCACAAGGCCTTTTATAGCTCTGGACCATTTCACATGGGCTAAAATCTTGGGTTGAAGTGACAATAAACAGGCAGTGACACCTGACAGGAGATACCCATCTTACCTAACTCATGCCAGACCCACATCACGCAGACAAGAGACATATACCAGATAGGACTCTTCCTTCCAAAATCAAACACTCCTTTCACAACACTCCATGAATTCAGGGGGGAGGAGGCTCTGAACAGCCTCTACACACTCTTCAGTAGAGCTGCACTGCAGCATCCAGCAACAGGCAACACTTTAATGAGGGAAGATGGACTGCTGGTGAGTAACGGGTCGGCATCCATGCACAGACCCCTGGGGTCACAGACCCCCTGCTCTCCTTAATTGCCTTAGTGTGTAATGAACTCACTGGCTGAAAAACTTGAGTGAGGCTCTATAGCACAGAAGTTCTCACTTTCCTCACAGTGGAAAGAAGACAAATTATTTACAAAATAAAAAGCAGTTAAATTACTGCAAGAAAAATCAAAGTTTACCACATAGTGTTACAGGTCAAAGCATACTTAAAGCTGACACTACTTAAAGCAGGGAGAGGAGGAAGCCTCCCTCCACACACTGGTACAGCATGTGGAGGGATTGTGTGATGCACCAGATTGGGAGCAAACACCGCTGAAAACTAAAGATCAGTTCCTTGATCCAGTTCACTGCACAAAGATGTTTGCTGGGACCAGAAAAGGGCAGCCTGGAGGTGATAACATGTCCTTTAACAAGTGCCAGGTTGAACAGGTGGCTGGACCCTGGCTGCAGTTAATGAATTCCAGCAGGCAGAGCCCAGTTCAACAGCCAGCCCCAAGGTCTGCTCTGCATCCTGTGCCACGGAGCTCTGCTCACCCCTGCTTCCCGAACCGTTTCAGGTCACCACTTCCATTGATCTACTAGGCTTGAACAGGCAGTGCTATAAATAAGGAGCAGTTAATCAACTACTTAAGTGCCCTTTTTACTGAAAAAAAACAAACAACAACACAGAAATGACGTCAAGATGCAAAAAAAACCCAAAAAGCAAACAAAAACCAAATGAGTGAATACAAAGATGATCCAAGAGAGTGCTCCTGGGAATACACTTGAGGCTGAAGTGGCTCCGGGAACAGCCATGCTGGCTGTTGAGTCACTCAGTGCTCCTGCTCTGACTCACTCCCCTCCCAGCTGCCAGCGCTGCGCAGTCCATTCAGTACCAACAGGAGTTACTTGTTCAGAGTTCAAGTGCATCTGATTCATCATGAGCCATCAAGCCTCTGCAGTCCTTGGAGCTCACTGCCATTCCCTGCTGGCTAGCCTGTTCCCATTCCCCCTGGGAAAGGGAAGGGTCAAAAAGAGACATCTCCCCATCCTTCCAGGTTTTCCTTCTTCCCTCTGCTCCCAGCTCTGGGATGCAAACACAACTTATAATTTAGGATCAGGGTACTGTGCAGATTTACAGTCAAGGCCACAAGATCCTACAGGCTACCTCCTTGCTGCAGCCTAGAAAGAATTACTGGTTTTCTTTTCCCTTCTCCAGACCCAGCTTGGGAATGCACTGTACAGCCTGGCTCTTGCAAATGATGCTTTTTCAGAGGAAGATGCTAGGCTCTCTCAAAACCTAGGAACAGCAAAGAACAAGGTGTTTGCTAACACACTCCAGGAACACAACACAGGAGTGTCTCTTTCTCAGGCACTTGCTCTTCACAGAGCCCTAGACAGAAGGATCCCACACTTTGCACCTCTTAAGCCCTAAGTAAGAGACTTGCTCTTCCAGTTGACCCTCCCTGTGACACAGCACTGCTCTATGTCCACCCAGCTCTCGGAAAACACTGAGATGCAAGAGCTGGCAGATCTGGGATCTACTGAAAAGCTGCATTAGGCACATGGGATCCTGTGTCAGGAAGCAGATCTGTTGCATGACCAAATGCAAATGGAGTACCTGGGACATAAGCCATGACAAAGCCTTAACTAACACCAGCCCTGCAACCAGAAACCTGCCCTGCCCCGTGGCCTCACATCCCAGTTCCACATGCCAGGAGTCCTCCAACCTGAGACACCCCAAACTGTTGCTCAGGAAACTTTTCTCTTATTCCCCTGCTCCCACACATTTCCTGTGTGACCTTGATCTGCACAGCTGTGTCTCAGAGCCTCAGTGTGTTGTTTCACCCCACGTCTCTGGTTTTGGCAGCAAAACTGGCTTAAGCTCCTTCCTTCCTCCCACCTCCACAGAGTTAAATCCAGAAAGGTGCAAACAGTGGCACAGGGCAAGAACAAAGAAGTACTCTGAAAGCTGGTCTCATTGCCATAGGACTCAGGAAGTTACACCCTCATTTTCTTCACTTGTGAAAGAGGGATATTACCATCTGGGTATAACTGAAATGCCAGTGTATCAGAGCAGGGTCCCAGGAAGGGAAGCAAACAACAGCAGGTGATCAGAAAACAGACAGAGATACCAAATGGCCAAAATCAAAGAACACATTTTATTGGCCAAAATAACCAAGAAATCATTTTCTTCCAATAAACAAATAAACCCCCCTAACTGAAACCGTGGTAAATCTTTGCTAACAAACTGAAACACTAACAAACCCCACATAAACTTTACTGTTTATGTTCATCCTCTGGAAGTATTACTCCTCCTACAGAAGTTATTTGTTCTCCTTAACCCTCCTGCACCACCAGAAGTAGGAGAATGGAAAAACTCATTCAGGAAAAGAGAAAAAGCACACTGGGAGCCATGAGTCTTTCCACTTACATAGGTGAAAGAGGCTGTTGGTGTTTGCAAACACCTTACATGCAATTACCTGAAACTAGTAATTTGCCCTTTTCTCAAGATACAAACATTTAACTACACAAACTATAGTTTTGGTTTTTTTTTAATCTCAGGACAAGGGTACAGTTGTGGCCTGTACAGGTTGTTACAACTCAGATGCTTCTCTATTCAGAAATCTTGGAAGTTAAAAAAAACATTAAAAAATTGGTTAGACTGAGTTCTTGAGGCAAATGATCATATTCAAACTCAGCATTTACTCATGTCAGTAAAAAAAATATCAGATAGAGAAAGCAGGCCTTTGAGAAAACCTTGCTCTCCATGGTAACTGAAATCTTGGAGGAAAGATAAAAATGAGAGAGAGAGAAAGAGAGAGATGTGCCAGACACCAGTTCCAATGGAGGAATTCTCAGGAATATTTTCACTAATTTCTCAATTAAGGGGGTTACATCAACAGAAACCATTTAAAAAGATCTGGTTAGTAAACGGTTATGCAAATCTGTTCAACTTACCTAGGTGAAAATTTAAGAAACAAAAAGGCAAAAAAAAAAAAAGTCTTAAAAAAAAGTAGATATTTACACACTGTGTTTTTTAAAACATCCTGTGTATCTGCACTGAGGTGTGTGCTGTGCACACGTCTTTGAAGGTGTGTGAGCAGTCACAGCCACAGCACCTCACTGCCAGAGCAGGGAAGCTACACTACAGAACTAATGGGAATCAGCTCATGGGAGTCACTGACTATTGCTGCTGTGCACTGAACAGCACCGTGTGTCTGACAGGGGAATTCCACTGGAAACAGAGAGCCTCCTGCCCTAATTTAGACATGATTTTACAAAACATCTAACACCTGTACCACACCTTTTGTAAGAAAATAGAGAGCAGCTTTGAGCTGCAGTTCTTCTAAACTACTGTAGGAAGGCTTCACTAGATACTTCCTAAATTGGCAACCACATGAGGTAATCGATGATGCTGTTCAAACGAGCATCCTTCATTTCTCTCCGCCTGCACCAACTGTGGCCTCCTTATTGAGTCCTCTGATCGACAAGTCATAAACCACTTCCTCGATCTTCTTGACATCGTATTTCAGGCCATCGTAGCGTTTCCTCAGAGAGTCGTTCTTCAGGTTGAGGAGACGGAAACCAGAATCCAGCTCGTTGATAAAGGTTGAGATGCGGAGAGGGCGGGAATAGTCACCGGCTGTGACACTGTTCACTGCCAGCCTGGCCTGTGAGAGGAGACACACCGGAGAACGTTGGCAGAGCACCCACCCAAATCACAGCACTGTCCCCATCAGCTGCTTTACCAAATGAAGCACCTGTTTTCAGGCAGTCAGATTATTTATACTTAGATCTACCTTTTTGCTGACCATAACTCTGGATTTTCAATCAAATGATTAATGTAAATCTTAAAAGTATCAGTGAGGAACATGCAGAGAAGCATCTTGCTAGAAGTTCAGATCAAGGTGGTGTGTATCAGAACTTCCAGAACAATTTGGGAAAGCTAAAAAATACATTACTTTGGGTTTTTACATCAGTTTCAATCCAAAAACATGCACGAATATCTTCCTTACCAGCTCACTGGCGAGAGTTAATACACCAGAAAGATAGTCTTCAATGTCCAGGTGAAAGCCCCGCTCTCGATCAGCTTCAACTGAGACAAAAACAGAGTGGTGATCAGGTGATTCTGAGCATGACCAAAACCCAGCCAGCTGAAATTGCATTTGTTTACTGGAGGTAATTTGAAATATCAAATTTATGAAATACTATTACAAAATAAAAGTCAGCATTTTCCTGTATGTATGATGAAATTACTGCCTCTCCTCAGCATTTTTATTCAGCATCTTGTACGTCCTCAAGTGGCAGTGCAAGAGGTTATAATCAATCCAAGAGAATAACTGAATTTACATCAATATACAAGATGTATTTTCCTTGTGTTTTTTCAAATCTTTTGCTCCGCGGTGACACAATTCTTTTATGGCAAAGAATTTAATGTTTTCCACCCTTTTTGAACACTAAAAGCAAAAAGTTAAAAAAGTAAGCTCACATCTTTGTGCTACTCTTTTGGTAGATTCACACAGTTTGAATGGATGGCCTTCACTGATGGAGAATTTATTAATTACAAGATTAACTTACTCCCAAGTATTTCTGCAACAGCTTCTCGAGTCACTAATGTTTCTGACTCCAAGTAGACTACGAACGCTGCCAGAAACACCAACCGCTGAAGCACAAACCTCCAGTGCTCATGAAATCTGCAGAAGAAACACCAAGTGAAGGTATAAATAAGTAATGTCTGTTACTGGAGCATTAGGCAACAGGCACACATTATGTGTGCATTGTGTTTTCTGCCTTTACACAGCATTTTGCAGTATTCTGGGCTTAACAAAATGACACCAGCTGAAAACCATCTCCTTGGTACCCCAGAACTCCATCCCCAGGTTACCGGCCAGACACATTTGCTTGTCCCTCTCACACACCTAACTCAGCTCCCAGAGTTTTCCAGGTTGGGGTGCCCATAGACAGTCAAGGCTTTCCCTCCCACCTTCTCTCAGCAGATCTGAGCTGACAAGATCCTTGTTCTTTGAAATGTTCTTGCCAGACACTGTCCCCTTCTGGCAGCAACAAAACACACAGGTGACAAGTTCATTTAGTGTCTGCACGACCAAACAGCCATTTCATGACAGATTTAGAGCTCTGCTTCCAGAAATGCCCCAAACCAAACAACTTAACTGGAATTAAGGGAGCAGCAAATGCCTAGCTCCCAGATACAAGATAATCAATTTCTTGAGCTTTCTTTTTTTTTAAGAAAGTTTCTAGAAAAATAATTTAATACTGAGTATTCTTAGTGAAAAGTTATAGTGTTTGAGCAAAAGCATTTTTTTATCTATGCTGACAAAAACCTCATACTTGTCTATCATGATTTACTTTTCAAAGAGAAAGAAGCATTCAGCCCATACACCTTTAAATCATTATTCCATAGCAATGATGCCAAATGCCCAGGTAATTCCCATATATATCTGTGTCTGGCTGGGTGTGATCCTGCGCACCTGTAATACTGATCAGCAGGAAATTTGGTCTTCAGAGACTCCATCTGTGTCCTCACTGTACTAAAGTGCTCACGAGCCTTCTGACATTTCTTTGGGACTGAAAAAGAAACAGCACAGCATTCAGGGAATGAGTATATTCAGGAAATGGATACTTGACAGGGACCAGGGGTTTGTAAGCAAAGTTTTCTAGTGTAGACAGTGCCATTTGTGCTTCTTCATTGTCCAAGACAGGCTACTGACCCTCGGAATCCATCTAAGAAGTATTTCTTGTCACACCATGAACCACAGAGTTAAAGGAGAAAGACTCCTGAGTTCCAGGCTGTCTGATCTGCTCTGGGCCTTCTGAGTCATACAGTCAATGGAACAGCAACTTTTCTTTCTCTACATTAAAATCTTATCCTATTTTTTTCTTATCAATCAGAGTTAGGTTATGTGAGGTGTAACATCCCTCCAGGTAATTGCATTTCCTGCTTTTTAATGATGTATTTGCAGAAACTGGGTTTCAGTCTGTCCAGTGTGTGTTACCCTCTGCAGAGCAGCGATCTCGTTTCCATACCACCCACTGCCACCTCCCGTTTGCCAGCAGGAGTTACAGCCACGCTGCACCCGCAGCACCAGCGACCGACCAGAGGAGTTAGACCAGAACTTCTTAACTGCAGCCCTCTCACAAATCCTGGCCACGGACCAAGGAAGGCCAGAGATCAACCTGACAGGCTCTCCTGCACGTGTAAAAACAAGGATTATTCACGCAAGATCCACAGAAGCTAAACCTGAAAGCTGTGGTGGTTTTTATCAAACAAGCCCTAGTAGATGTCACTTAAGTGTGTTTATAAAATTTTTCAGTTAATAAAACATAATTTCTGTTTAAAGAAAAAAGGGATGGAGAATAACATAGGAAAAAATAAAAGCTTCAGGAAGCAGAAGGTGTGAGTGCTCTGTGTGGCAGCCAGGATGAAAGACCCATGTGAAGCTCACTGAGAGCTAAGGGCTGCCTCTGTTGTGAGCTGTCACATAGCCAGGGGGGACAGAGTAAGGAACATATTTGCATTTTGGCTTCTACCACAGGAAACCTGTGACAAAAATAAACAATTAACTGTAAAATTAACTGTAAAGGTTTAGACAGAAGTGCCCAATGATAGACACATAACCCCCAAATTCAAACTATCCTTGTACAGGTATCACCCCTGATGTTGCTGTTGTGAGAGCAAAGACACTGAGGTGGCTGTCAGGCTCTGGAGATCCTGCTTGTCACCCTGGCTGACATCAGCTACCAGCAGGCTCACACTGCCCTGGGCAACTTTCTGAGCAGTTCTCAAACTCCATTTTGGACAGGGAGCCAAGGAAGCTTATGCAAGGTGTCCTTTTAAAAGCCCCTGGCTGGTATGGGGAACTGTCCTCCATCAAATTTCCAACCATGCCATGTTTCTACTGACAGAGCTCATGCCACTGCTTACCCTTAGGACAGATTGCTCGTGCAAACCCTTCCCTGTTCTCACTGACTCTCTGTTGTTTCCCTGAGTTTTCATCACTTCCCCTCAGCTGATGATGCAGGAATAAACAAAGGAACCAGGAGGCTGCAGGAGGAAGGAAATCTTCTCCCACTTACACTGGCACAAGGAACAACTGGCAAAATGGCTTCTGCTGGAGCTGCACCAACTGCAGCTGCAATTCAGAGCAACACAGCTGCAGTTACTCAGCATTAGAAGCTCTGTCACCTGTGAACTTGCAGTAATTAATAGTATTTTTGACCTTTTTATTATTAGTTTGTATATTTTACTTATAATTTAATATTTTTCTAGTTCAATGTAGTTTATTAATAGTGTTAATAGTTTCCTTACATCTTGGAATAAATAAGTGTAAGGCTAAAAAAATCTTCACGTTACAAAGTACAACCAGAACTCTGCTGCAATGAGAATAACTCTCATAGTTACAGGAGTCATTGTTTATCCCTTTTTAATCTCCTAATCATTCTAGTTTCTTAGTAAAAACACAGTACTGACTCAAACAACAAGATGCTGTAGGAAGCCAGACATTTAAGGTACTTACACTGCAGAACTACAGCTACTATCAAATAAAACTGCAGTCTGAGCATGTGACATCTGACAGGTGCTGTTCTCCCCCAACAATGCTTCTGTTAATTTGCATTCTATTATCAATCTAAACAATTATTAACTTTCTTTACTACAATGGTAACTGATGACAAACTGACAGGTCTGTTACCGTGAGTTAACTCCTAACCTATTAAGCATGAATTCATTATTTTTGATATTACAAGAACTATAAACTGAAGCTTTGGGTTTTTGGCTTGGTTTGGAGGGTTTTGGTTTTGTTCTTTTTTTTTTCTTCAACTACTCCAAATCTCTTCTCAAATTCTGCAAGTTCCAGGACCAGCTCTGTCCAGGAATTAAAATTAAATGCTGGAAAACAGCCTCTGAAGTTGTCATCCACATAACATCCATGGGTTTTCACAGCTTGTCTAAATAACCAATCAGCAGTTCTGACTTCCAGCACTGCCAGATTTCCCAAGCAGGTAGAACTTGCACTTGACAGCATAGGTCAAACCTCAAGTGTTGCTAAACACAGACCCTCTCTGAGGCCAGAGGAATTCCAGGCCTCCAGCTCCAGGAGGAGTGTCCTGGTGAACATCAGGCTGAAAACAACCAGTCAGCTCTGCAGGTGAATAAAACAGCACCTGGGGAGGCTTGTTCTATTCACCTTCGGAGGGTGGCCTGCCCAAATTCCTCTCAAGAGTTTCCAGCGAAGTCAGAATAGTTGCTTCTTCTCAGGAAATGCTGACTAGGAAAAAAAATGCTTTTAAGTCACATATGTAAGTTTATTCCAGTAGTTTCACCAGTAAGCTGAGAAACGGGGGAGCTGAAAGAGCACATTTGACACCGGCAGTGCTGCTCTCATGGCCCGGAGGAAACAGGCTGGCCCTGAAACATTCTGTCAAACATCTTAAAGCAAATTTGGACTGAGAGCCTGGAACCAGGCTAGGCACGACCCAAACCTCAAAAACAGCAGAACAATTCCTGCTGCCACCCAAACATGCAGCAAGGACAGCTCCTGCTTTTTCAGCCTTTGCAAATTCAATTTGTATTTTGCAACATTAGGTAGATTTTACACACACACAGAATCTGTTTTGTACAAATCAGATTAAAGCCCAGCCCCTTCCCAGTCTACCCTGAGCACCCTCAGAGCTTTCAGGACCGCAGCTTTTTGGGGTGTGGGGTGAACGGGTGGGAAGAGGACCCTGATACAAAGGTCCAACGAGTGATGATAGAACAATCCATGCACACGTCACTTAGAGGGATACCCAAGAGCCAGTTCAGCATCCCAGGAAGTAAACACCTAGAGAAGAACACGTTGCTCTGCACTGAGATGGGAGCAGAGAAAAAGAGAGAACGGTGCTCCCTAGGGCTGAACGGCAGCTTTGCTACTTGTCTGGCTTGAAACCCTCCCCCCGCGGCCCGGGGCAGGCGGAGCGGCACTCACTGTGCTGGAAGCCGGGTCCCTGGTGCACGCCCTGCAGCAGCGTCAGGATCTCCCGCGCCGTCTGCTCCAGCGCCTGCACCACCTTCCGGATCTCCTGCGGGCACAGCGCGCCGTCAGCCGCGCCACCGCCCCAGCCCCCCCCCCCCGGGCGCCCGCCCCCGGCCCTTCTCTCGTTTGCCCCCGGCACCTCTCGGATGTCCTGGTCCTGCCGACGCGCTCCCTGCAGCGCCGCGAACATGTCGTCTCACCGACCATGGCGGGTGCCGCCCTCTCCGCCCGCGGGGCCTCCCGCCCGCCCCCGCGCGCCGGCCTCAGCGCCCGCGGACGGGTGCCCGCGCACCGCCTGAACGGCCGAGCAAGCCGGGAGGGGCGGCTCGGGCGCGCTGCCCGACCCAGGGGAGAGAATTGGTGTCCCCGGGGAGGGGTCGCTGGCCCCGCAGTGCTCGTGTCCGTGTCCGTGTCCGCGTCTCGGGCGCGCACGGGCAGGGCCGGTCCGGCGGGGTCGACGCGAGGGCCTCGTTGCTTGGGAGACGGCGTTCCGGGCCTGCGCGGGCCGCGGCGAGCGGCAGCATGACGCCTTTCCGGCGGAGCAGCATGCCGCGCCACGGCGGCTGGGCCGTGAAGTGCCCGCCCGCTCCTGGCGCTGGAGCCGCGGGCTGCAGCGCGGAGTTCCAGAGAAGGTGCAGCGGCCGCAACAAGCGGCGGCGGCCAAGGTGGAGTGGCGCCAGCTGGGGCGGGCAGGGGGGGCCGCGCGCGGGTCCCTTCCCGGTCTGGACGCGGGCCACGCTGTCGTCCGCAGGAGGAGCTGACGCCCGGCGGTGGGTGTTCGTAGGGGACACCTCCCGCGGGGCCTTCTGCCCGCAGCCGGCAGCTCCGGCGAGGTACTTCGGGCCAGGTTGCGGACGGTGACGCGGCTCCGGCTCTCCAGGAGTAAGAAGGTGAGTTGAGATAACTTGGCGGCTTGCTGCTTCGAGCGGGGCGCGGGGGGCGCGGCGGAGCCCTCAAACCCGCGTTCGCCGGCGGTGGGGCCGGGCGGCTCGCTTAACACCGGGGTTTCCTCCCTTGCGCCAGCGGCCGCCCCGGAGGCTCCCTCCGCAGCCCCTCCGCCCGTGCCACACGTGGGACGCGGCGTTCCCGGCAGCGCCGGGCTCTGCCCCCGACCGAGCACGGGCGGATCGGCCGCGACTCCTGCGGCCCATTTTCCATAAGTAAATTCTCTCCTGTGGGGGATGTTGCCGGAGCGCACCAGTTCGAGAGACGACGTGAAACGTCACGATTCCGCTCTAGTTTCTTGTTGCTTTGTGTTCAGTTATTCTTCTCGTTTCTGGATTTGCTATCACGTTATGAGGCTGCTGTATAAGCTTGGTAACAACCACAGAACAGTAGCCATGAGGGGCAGATGTGTTTTTTAACATGTATGTGCTGGTGAGCTGTTTATTTTATGTACAAACGTATTTTACAAATAACGTAATACCAGTTTAGGCCTAAACCTGGTGCTTTTCATTATTTCACTGAACTTTTCAAAATTACTTGTGTTTAGCTGGTAAGGGGTTATGACTTTGGAAGAATAAAATAATTTTGATAGAGCTTTTCAGGTACCAAAGCATTGTTTCAGGTTTGTCTCTGTCATCACTCACAGACTGGAGGCAGCAAAGGCTACGCATTTATAGAGTTTGAGTGTGATGATGTGGCCAAGATTGTTGCAGACACAATGAACAACTACCTGTTTTCTGAAAGACTGCTCAAGTGTAAGTATAAGCTGAAGTGTAAGTCCTCTAATGTGGAAAGGAAATTCAGAGGTATTTCCGTTATTTTTTTTCAGACTGTTCATAGAACCTTAGGGTTTTTTTATGAAGTTTTTTCCCAGAAGTATTTTCTGTGGGACTAAGCCTGCCTTCCTTCCTTTCTTTTCGTCATGTATAGAGAAGATTCTCTGCAGTCCTTTGGTCACCATTGCTGTTTTTTCCTCTGGGCTGATAATGCTCACAGTGTGATTCTGTAACCTGAAATCTCAGGGAATGGTTGGGTTTGCTGTGGAGGCAGCAAATGTGAAAACTCCTTGTTGTTTGTAACTGTTGCAGCTGTTTTCTGTAAGGTCAGACATAAGGGGCTTTTTTGATTACAAGATTAATGAAATCAGTGAGTTTCTCAGACGGGGTGACAGTAACACTTGCTTTGTAAAGGATTATGAGCTTTGTGTTGTTGTAAAACAATTATCTGTGATTTCTCTGGGTGAAACTGAAGTGTTCCTTCCATCCATCCTCCATCAGTTCTCCCAGTGACTGAGCGCTCAGTTGCATGTTCTGTGTTGATAAGATGCTGCACCACTGACAGTGTTGTCACAAGGAGTGAGCGGCGTTGTGTGGGTGTGTCTGGGGAGAAGGGGAGCTCTGCCATGACCTCCTGTCCCATGTTTGTGGTGCAGGTCAGTTCTTACCTCCTGAAAGGGTCCATGAGGACCTCTTCAAAGGCTGTGACAAGATATTCCGGAAGCCTTCCCAGCCGGCGGTCCGGCGGTACAACAGAATCCGCTCCCTGGTGGAGAAGGCCAGGATGACACAGCGCCTGCTGCGGAAGGAGAGGCTCTTAAGGAAGAGGCTGGCTGAAAAGGGGCTCGATTATGACTTCCCAGGATTTGTAAGTTTGGCACCATTTCCCATGAGTGTTTTGTGCAAAATGTGTTTCTAGGGCTGTGCTAAGTACAAGAAGATCACCTGTCTTGTGTGGAACTGGCAAAAGTCCTGGAGCCTCGGGGAGGTACAAGCAGTTAGACATTCTGTGGCTTAATACTGGAGTGCAGTTCACTGGAGAGCAGCAGGGGCTTTGCCTGAGCCCTGTGGGAGGCTTTGGCAGGGTGGAGTTTGAAGGCGGGTCTCAAGCCCTGAGCTTCCATCCATAGACCCTGCCCACACTAACCAGGATGTCACTCCTCTGCAGAGGGCTTGGATCAAGTGCTTGAGTTGTAAGCAATGCTGTATAACATGGTATGTTTTTAAAATGCACAGGAGCAGCTTTTCTTGTGTTGCTTTGGGTGTTTTTGTTCAAACCAGATCACCTCTGTGTCAGTCAATCTATTTACTGTAACAAAGAAACCTGTGGACTGTTAAGTGACTGTTTGCAACTTCCCACAAGGAAGTTTGTAGTGATCCACCTGATCTGTCTTACTTCCTAGGCTACGCAGGCCCTTTGCAAAGAGAGGAAAAAAGTTAAAACATCCAAGAAATCAAAACTGAACGTTTCTTTGACCAGCCAGGTAAGACGGACTGACTAGTCCTAGTGGTGTCCAGTACCACACTCCGCCATTCACACCAGGGCAGATGTTTCACGTCTGCAACCAGCATCTTCATCTTGATATCAAAAACCTCGACATTGTTTGCTTGAGAGATTTTTGTGCCAGTAGCTCCTTTGAGATATATTAACACTCTTGAACAAGGGAGGGCGGTTGAATCATCTCGGTTCTTTCCCCCGTGGGAGTGTTCAGCAGCGAGGGCTTCTGCTCAGCGTCTTGTAACCAGCAATGCCCATCCCATGGTGCCCCCAGGTAGTGGTGGGTCTGCTGTCCAACTTGGCTGTTCAGCACTCACTCTGCTGGGGACAGGCACCTGTACACCACCTACACCTGTGCTTTAACCTGTATGAAATGATCTTGCTGGTATCCTGCTGTTGGTCTGCCCTATGTTACAGTGCCAGCCTGTTTTGGTGAAAAGGAAGTTGAATTGTTAACACAGTCTAGTGCAGTGTGTCCCCATTTACATACTGTGCTGTCCCTTCTACCCCGTGCTATTCAGGCATGGTATTTGGTGTTTTGGAAACAAATGCCAGCTAAGAGCAGCATTAGGATGAAAGGGAAATTCAGGTCATCAGGACTGAGATTTGGGATACTGACAGTCTAAAAAGGTCTGTAAGATTTTGTTTCATCACTGTTGTGAGTTGGTTTTGGTTTGTTTTTTTTTTTTATTTTGAATGTTGCTGGATTTACTTGTAATAATTGGGACATGGCTGATTGTGAGGAATAACTTGTACATTCTGTCAGCTGAGTTCTGAGGTCTTACTGAGATAACGAAGCTGGGATGTTTCAGCTCTGCTGGGGGCTTGATTGTGGAATTTCGGTATGCCAGTCTCAGATATACTTCCCTCTGTCACCCTGATTCTTTTCCTCTTGGCTTTCATGGTGCTTTGAGTCAGGAGATACAAAGCTTAGAAAGCAAACGTGCATAATGAGTTGTTAGAAAATGTAAATTAATTTACATTTGCCTTTTACATACACTTTTTTGAAGGTGACACTTTTGTCTGAAGAAATAATATCTAAAAAAATAGCTGGTTATAAAAAAAAAAACAATTTTCCTTAAGGTGTGGAAATTCTGAAGGAGAGGTGGACTGAGATGCCTCTCAGTGGTACCACAGGAGCAGTGACAACTTTCTCTGGCAGGTGGCTTTGCAGTGAATCATGTTTTTCTGATCTCTTCAGGATCCTACTCCAGTCTGTACTCCTGCAGTGCTCGAGCGCCGGAAAGCTGCTCAGGTGGATGATGATGCAGAGGATGACGAAGTAACTCTCCGACTGCCCCCTACCAGTGTTAAGAACGCTGTGCAGAGGCCAAAGAAGCAGCCAAGGAAAAGACCGAACCTGAATATACAGAAATAGACTTAAAATTTTAGGGGCTATAGCCATGTTTTCCCTCAACTTAAAAACTGTTGAGGTGGACCTTCTAGTGGTTCTGCTGCCCTGGCTCTCTTCATCCTGACTAGACTGTTTTAGTCTTTCCTAGGCAAGGACTGTTCACAAATCCTCCCCCTCTGCTGTAGCCATCAGAAGACCTATGGCCTTCTCTGCCTTTGAAGATTTTCTTGACTTTGTGCTCACAAGTGCCCATGCTGTGACATGGCTACAGTCGTGCCGGAACCTCCAGTTAATTTTGTAACTTGACTCTACCGCTCACTGTTTGGAAAGAAAATGTGAGGCTGTCCACTCAGAGCTTGCTGAGGAAAACAAATGTATCTTAGATTTATAATTAATGACAGGTTATTAAAAAAAACCCCATTTTTCAACTTTGTTGGCTCTGGTAGTGGTTCTTCTGTTCAACCCACTGTCTGTGTTTCATGTGAGTTCTCACATTTTGGACAAATACAGGGCAAGAGATTTTTTTTTTTCCCCCCAGGAGGAAGACATTCTATGAATTTCATCTCCTGTTTGTGATTAGTCAAGATCTGCCTGTACTGTCCAGGGCAGAAGTAGAATACCACACTGCCTGAGCAAGCCAGTGCCTTTCAGCCCTACTTTCAGCAATGCCTGGGAAACTACCTTTGCCAGAATATGGAGAGGTTGCAGAGAGCTTGGAAAGGCCTTGGATTAGGAAGATGGGGAGAAGAGACAGAGTCAGATGGCTCAAGTCACTCACATTCAAGATTCCCATTCCTTTCACTGTGCAGGCCAAAGATTAGTGTTTGAGTGTTCCCTGCTGCGGAGGACACAGGGTGACGTGGCTGGTGGCTCAGCCAGAGTCACGTTCATTCCTCACCCACTTCTGTGAAAGACATTTCACTCTGCAGAGGTCCCAGGTGGCACCTGCTGACGTACTGCTTTACCTCAGGGCTGGCCATGCAAAGGCAGCTCCGGGGTTTTGTGTGCCACAGATGTGCTGTTGCCTGGTTCAGAAAATATTCAAGGACCTGTGAAGTGTGGCTGCTTTTAGGAGGGCTTCTTGCTGAGCTGTAGAGAGGAGCAAACAGTGACAACTAGCTTAGATAAAGCTGTTCTTAGATTGAGCCAGGCTCTGAGAAGATGCATCAGTAATCAGAGCAGTCTGGGTTCTATTGGCAGTTCTGTTGTCCCTGCAGCACCTTGTCCCTGCATTTTAGTTTCGCTGCCTGCATGAAACAAGGGTATCTTCTGCTGCAGGGGGCAATAAGCACATTGCAATATTGCAATAAACATCTGGGTGGGTGAACCAGGAGTGGGAAGGCAGGTTTACACTCAGAGAACTGAGTGTAGCTTTTTGTTCTGCATTAAGATTTATTTTTGTTCCAGCTAGCTTGTCATAGGGCTGATGGCAGATATCCATTCTGTTTGAAAAGGCAGTTTGACTGTGAACTTAGAATTTGGATTTTATTGCAAATCTGAGACCTGTAGAAATTCCAGTTTGGGTTCTCTGGCACCTACTTAGCCATGATCTTTTGTTGTCTGAGATCAAACACTCTCTGCTGCTGTTGGCTGCAGGTCAGGTTTGGCAGAAGGTTTCAGAGGAAAGCCCAGGTGATAATAACTGGCTGCTCAGGTAGGTGGCTGGCACTAATTCCGTGGCTATTTTAAGACTGGAGTCCTGGCAGAGGAGGACAAATCTAAACCATTGGCCTGGCTAATCCTGACCTATCCAGCCTGATCACTTAAATAATTGTGAGGTTATAACATTCTCTTGACTCAAATGAGACCATTCTCCATTGTCGCCCTAAACTGTCGAGGAAGCCACTTGGGTGAGTGTGCCTTTATATCAAACACTTGTCACCTTGGGCATGCCAGAGAAATCAGTTTACCAGCCTGCTGGTCGTGGACACTCCTTACCTTTTAATAGAGTGTTGCTGTGTACATCTGCAGGCTTTCTTCCCTCTGCATTGTTTGATGTGAAACAGGCAGTGCTTGCACCTCAAATCTGTGGAAAATACATCCTCAGCTAAGATGTGAGATACACGGGGTCAGAATAATTGGCAGAAATTGCTTATCTGTTCATAACTGATGTGCAGCTCTGTAAGAACTTCTAGCTTGACATCATACAGCAGAGAGCAGCAGAAAAAAAAAGCAATTTCTTTTAAAATCCATGTTCCTAACTTTGTGTTGGGCAAATAAAGATGGCTGTTGGGTCAGGAAGAACTAGAAATGTGGCTGGACTTTCTCCTGCTGGGAGCTGAATCTCTGGGGCACAGCCTGACAGCGGGGGGCAGCATGCCTCAGCTGTGGACTTATGCTGCAGGACAAGGTTTCCCGGGAAATGACGTCCGTCCGGCTGTATGAAGAAACCCGTCTTGTCCAGGCAGTTTGGAGTGACTGGCTGCGTTGGTGTGACTCATGTGTCTCCAACAAGGTTTAAGAATGTGTGAAAAACCTGGTATGGATCTTAATCAAAAATGCCCATTTCTGTGGTGCTACTCCTTCCTAGGCTGTTGAGTTAAAGCTGCTCTTAAGAGAACTTAAGTTTATCTAGAGTAACTTCTCCAGTGCAGTTCCATGTTCACCAAAGCCTGAGCATCCTCCTTCCTATGCTTCCCATTCCAACCCTTTGGCCTGCATTTTGAACCCAGAGTTGCATTGTTCCTACTTTGCTTTTGTTGCTGTGCTCCTCTCTGTGCCCACTGTTCTGCCCCTGCTGTGTCCACTTGTGGCTCTCTTCTGTGTTGGACTCAGTGGATTCTTTTCATGCCGCTTGCAGTGCCAGGGCTATCCTGTCTGGCTGCATGAGCTTCCAGGGGCTTTGGCTTCTGCAGGTCTCTTGGACAGGTTTGTTCCTTTAAGCCAAAACCCTGGCTGCTGCTGACTCTCCATGTTCACATAGCAGTGTGAGCCTTGATGGGAAGACGTTCAAGAAAGCTGTGCTTACAATAAGGTTGCTTCCTGCTGTAATTTTCCTTTCCCTTCCTTTTGTTTGTTCATCTTCCTTCAATTGAGATCAGCTTAGATGGCAGTTCTGAAAAGCAAGGAAACAAAATTCTGTTTTGTTTGAGTAAAGCACAACAATATCCAGGCTACAGCAAGGAACTCTGGGCAGAAGGGCAGCTTTTCTTGGTGATAGGTTCTGTTTTTAGGCTGCCTGTGTTATTAATATACTGCTGTCCAGGGAGATGTACGTAAGCAGAAATTCAGACACCTGATACTTGCCAAACATAGTTTCCATAGCAAGTGGACAGACATGCTGTGTCATGAGTTATGCCTCAGTGCCTGCACTGATTTTATTTTCTCATCTCTGCAGTCATTTGATCATTCATGTTGGACAAACACAAACCTCCTGGCCACTGATTTTAGGGCAGGCTCTGAGTTGTTTTTACTGGGATGCTAGGAGTGTTGGGGCTGTGGGTTCAAGGCATGACTTGCAAGTTCTCTGCCTTTCAGTAATGAATGACTTTGTGGAGCTGTTTTGCTGAACACTTACGTATGTATTACTGTTTTCAAGCTTCAAAAACACATGCTAGCCAAGCCTGCTAATTTACACTCATTTATTACAATTTCTCTGTTTTGCAGGAGGGGGAGCTGGTTTTAAGAGTGCTTGGTATTCCCCAGCACATGAAGTACTGGAAGTATAAGAAGTATGGGGGTTGGGGAGGGTGGGGGAGAAAAGCAGAATTGGCTGCGAGATAGAGAGGAGAAAGGAATGATGAAGCCAGTGTTCACCTCTCAAGAAAAAGGCACTGGTGCATTGGCAATGTTAGACTGCTCAAAATTAAAGATGCAGTTTTATGTTTCCTTACTTATTTTGCCTGTCAGATGTGCTGTGGGATGCCCAGGCTGCACAGAGCATAAGGGGTGTGCTGCAACCACGGTCCAAGTGCTGGTGCTTGCTCATGATCAGAGTGGAGGAGCAGAGCAGGCTGGGCAAGTGACACTTGCTCTTGCCAGTATCAAGCCTGTTTGCTTGCATACCTGGCTTTTCAAAAGGCTGCAGCCCTGAGGAACAAGGCTAAAACCTGCCTGCAAATAGCTCATGGTGCAAGGGAGGACTTGGGCATGGCTCTGAGGGGTGACACACTCTCCTCTCAAGTAACACACCAGCGAGGCAGAGGGTAGCTCTAGCAAATTCCCCCTCTCCCAGCTTTCCCTTTGGAGTGTTGGGATGTTTGGTTCTCACTTTGCTGTGGGATGCAGCTGCCTGGGGTAGGGCTGTGCTGTGTGAGGTGCTTTGCACATCCCTGCCCTGGGCAGGGTGTTGCAGGTGAAAGCCAGACATGTAAGTAACAGGAGTAGAGTGAATGTGATCTCCGTTATGTGTTTTCCAGGAATACCCATGAGTCCTCTTGGACCAGGCTCCTTCATTGTCCAAGGCACTGTTCAAATACATCCTGTTTTCCTGAGTTTACAATCTAACCCCCAAATTCTTGAAATGTTCAACTCTAGGCAGCAATAATCTGCACCTTCTTAGCCAGAGATATGTTGGGGACCACCCCAGGGTGCTGCTGGAACAGTGGGGAGGCCATTCTGAGCTGCTGTCTGGCATGGCTAATGCAGGCACATCCCTCCCTGCCAAAGGCCAGCAGCTGTCAGAGCAAGCTGAAGAAATGGCTAACTGTGTGAGTGAGAATTCTTAAAGTGAAACACTTTCTCCCATGCAGGGTGCAGCAAGGCCTCTCATCACTTCTCCCACCCAGCATTAATTAAGCATATGGCAGGGGCAGAGATCTTTGCTGTCCTGGGAGCCTTGGACTAGTTGTGGCCAGTAATCATGTGGCTCTTCTGTGCTGGCAAAGGATAAACTACACAGAAGCTCCTACATAAATCTTGGCTCTGAATGAGGAAGAAAATGATGGTTTATAATTATCTTCAAATTTGTTGCTGAAGAGAGCAGGCAGGGGTGGGAGGATGAACACTGCAGGACTTCGAGACAGTAAGGCACTACGGTCACTTCCTTTCCCTGGTTGCACATTTGACCCTGCACTTGACCCATTACATGGAGTCTAGGGCCTGGCCTGGATTTGAAACTTGTTGTTTTAATGAACAGGAAGGAGAAAAAAAATCTGGGTTTTATGGTCGTGGTTTTTGGAAAGCCCTGTTTTTTTCTGCTTGCTCCATAGTGTGGCGTTGCTACCAGTTTCCCACAAGGGCTTGCACAAACCCAGCAAGTTTGCATGTGTGTTGTTTTTTTTAAAAAAAAAGCAGAGAAGTAAGTTGCTTCTGTCAGGGTGGCTTCGCAAGGCTGAAAGCATTGCACCATTTTGAGAGTGAAGGCAGTACTTTGCCTCTCACTCCTGTACTCAGTTACTGTTTCTCACAGAAGGCAACCTGCAGTGGGGGGTGAGCAGAGTATGTGCCAGCTGTGCAGCAGCAGCACAGCTACTTTGTTGCCTGTAGCATTTTTATTTCTGTTGATGTGAGAGCTGGAAGAGATCAGGTGTGATTTTCAGGTGCTGGGCTATGTTTGCAGGTCTGCCTGTTACAAGGGCTGGGTTCATCTGCCCAGACACAATGGGCAGAGGAAATGTAAGACAAATCTATAAGGCTTTTCCCTCAGCTATCCCACACAAAGATGTGGTGTTTGCAATTTATTAACTTGACATTGCTTAAAGTGCATTCTATTAAATTGTATCCTGAAAAACAAATTCCAGGTTTGGAGCTGCTGGAGCTTTGTGACTGGTCTGGCCAGAGCTATGCAAGTGCAAGGGACTAGTTTGAGAGTCATCACGGATTCTCCTAAGGCAAACCTGTCTGTTGGTGTAATGTCAGTGCAACCAGATGAATCACAGCCCAAGTTTTTATCCTGAGAACTACTAGCTCAGCTTTTTTTCCCCATCAGCTCATAATTTTACAAGATGAAATCCCACCGTGTTAATATATAGTATAGAAACAATCAGTTGGTTGTTAAGACTCATTTGGAGTTGGTGATTTGGACAATTGGTTTTGGGTGAGCTGCCAGTGTATGTTTGCTGTGTTGCCATTCAATGTCAACCCTCCCATTGCATTCTGTAAGAGCTTCCATTAATTTCAGTAGAAATCTGCATTTGGGGTGAAGGGTGACCTAATCTTTAGAAAGGATCTTAATCCACTTAGCCTTTCTTGCAAAGCTCAGCGTTTTTTCCTTGTCAGGAGCAGACTGCATTCCTAACCTTGATGTGTCACTTTCCAGTTGGCTTAATATTTGGGTGAGGATAAAAAGGAAATGTTGTTCAAAGATTAAAAGAACCCATGCTGCTAAGGTATGTGCACGTGTGATATGCAAGTATAAAAAAAAAGAAGATATAAGCATAATTGTGTTTGGGTGGTGGAAACAAGATATAATAACATCAGCAGATGACTACGGAAAACAAGTACAGGAAGAGGTAAATCCATTTGAAACAGTGTAAATGGGAAATTATGAGGGAAGAGGAAATGGGGCTGAAATGTTGTTTAATGTAAATTTAAGTGCAAGACAAAAATAGGACTCTTGTAAGTTTGACCTGTAAACGTCTCTTCCCAGGGGCCTGAGGGCAGCCAGGAAAAATACAGTCTCTGATACAAATACAGGACCTAGTGCCCATGCCTTGGTAAGACCAGAGATCATCTTCTAGGCTACTGCATTAATTCTAATGCAGCTCAGAAATGGTGGAAAATTGTTGCCAGTAGCCTGTGTTCAGTCTTGGGGGGTTTAAGCTCAGGCTCTGGTCACAAAACAAAGAATTCCACAATTAACACTAATTGGTACCTTCCTTGATGTTTTGGTCAGGGAGAATGAACTGTTCCCTGCCTCCCTGGAGGCAGTCACTCCAGGTCAGGGGAAGAGGCCCATGGGGATGTCGCCTGGCTCACAGGACCTTCATGCCAATGGGAAATCTCTAATCAAACCCAAATCACACTTCATGAAGACGACCTGCTTTGTATGTGATGTTTCTCCTTGGGTGGCCAAATGTCTGCAAGAAGTGAGCACACGCAGACGTGCCCATGTGCACACGATGAGCCTTGAAGCCATTTGCTCACATCCCTTTAATCAAAACCTCCTGCTTTTGCATTTTCTTTTCTGTTTGGTGACTGAAGCGCAGCTTCATGTGCCTTCACGTGGGAGTTAAGTGGGTCAGTGGGATGCTTTGTTCGTGGCAGCTCTCACGTGGAAAAAGTCCGATGCAAAACGCTGAGGCTTGGCAGGAAAGTGCCAATTAAAGATAGCGGTGGAGGAGCACATTGTGTGAGCTGAAAGTGCTCAAATCTGGGGCTGTGACAACTGTCATATGCAAAGGAAAGAACGAAGAATTACTAAATTTGATGTTGATCTGAAGTACTGTTTCCCTGTTTCCAGTGTTTGTTCTCACACAGTATGGATGAGGAGTTCGTTCCCTGTTTCACAGGTGAGTGGTAGAAGAGATGAGTCACACAAGGAGCCTGTGCCAGAGTGGGATCAACAGCACTCAGAAGCTGGGTACCTGGGCTTCTCCTTGTGTTGGCCCATGGTATTTATCTGCCAGCAGCAATCCAGCCTTCTCCTTAGCACTGCACAAGTCTGTTCAGATGATGTGTTCAGGGGATTTAAGTGCCAGGAGATGGCAAAGGGAGAGATGCAATGCTACATCAAGTCAAGTGAAGCTGTTCTCCCCCTCAGCCATGCAAGTAGTCAAGTTGGGACAGCACATAAAGGAAATGTGACTTTCTAGGTCTGCATGGTGGTGTGCTAAACTCTAGAGAAGCAACTCAGGGACAGCCAGGTTTTGATGCTGCTGTCCTTTGCTGTCTGGGCAGCTACATCATCATACTGTCATTCTTAAATAAACACATTTCTCCTTGGAGCACTCGGCCTTCAGATTCCTGAGAAGATTTTGTGCAAAAGGGCCCTGAAGAAAGGGACAAGACAGATCACTCAGCCATAGTCAGTGTTTCTGCTGAAATAGAGCCAGTCCATCCCTCTACTTCCCACTAGTTCTGTTTTATTGATGGGTTTTTGTTTGAAAGAGCAATGTGGGTAATTGAAAGCTAGTCTTACATTTCTTTATTTTAAAAAGCTTTCTGACTTTGATTTGCCCTTACTTAAAAGCTTTCTGTGCCCTTGCTGCAGATGTCCCTAAGTTCATCTTGTGTTTCACCCTGCAGGTGGACTTGTTTAGCACGTGTATTGGCATACGCCTGCTCAACAAGCAGGGAACAAAGTACTTTGCAGGTGGACTGATTAGAGAGATACATGCTGCCTCACTGGGAATAGTACCCTCTCAGGAGACAGATGTTCCTACCTTTCTGTTGCACTAGTCTGATTTGGAGATCCGTGTATGAGACAGGTAAGTAAACGGATATCTTTCAGAAATGAGAGTATAGTAAAAAGTATCCTTTTTTAGGGATGCTATGTATAAGGGTATTGCCAAATGCCCGCTGTTGAGCCACTGGTCCTGAAGGCCTTGTCAAGAAGTCACATGTGATGGTAGCAGCTCCTCCAGTGGTTACTGCTGTTTCCTTCATTTAGAGAGTCCTTTCTGCACCCCAGGATAAATCCCCAAGGACTGGTTAGCAATAGCATAGTTGTTACCTAACAATAACTTTGGGGAATCTGAATTATCCCTGCAGATTGGATTCCATCCAGAAGCTTAGATCTGGTTGCCCTTGGGGTATCCTGATGTGCCTTCATGGTGGGTTTCCACTGAGAGCCATCACAGGCAATGGATGTGCAGATCTGTCATAGGTGTGCTGGAACTAAAACAGATGGATATCCCTGGGAAAGTCAATGGACTGTGCAGGGTAATCAAGAACCTCATCTGAGCAGAACTGAAGAATACTGAGATTAATGTTAAGAAACCTGAAGGGCAAGAATCAGAACAATGCCTTCACCTCCTTTTTAAAAAATTTGAAGAAAGCTTTCAAGCTACAATGTATTTTGGACTTCTTTTTCCAATGAAAATGAGGCTTATGTGATCAGTCTGTCTGTCTGCTCCTATTCAGCTGTCAGGCTAGCCCCCTCCTTTTTCCTTCTCAACATTTAGGGAGGAGGAAAGAATCTCAAGTTTCATGAGAACTGGAAGAGAGAAATAATCATTGCCAGCCTCAGGGGAAGGCAGGAGGGGAGCTCAGGCATGGTATGATCCCTTTGGCAGAAGGCTGCCCTTCGACGTGCGTGTGTACACAGCCGTGGATAACCACACACTGTGCTGCCTGTGTCCCCTTGGAGGGGACTGTCACAGGAAGGTAGGGCTGCTGAGAGAACAGGGCAGATTAGAGGGACAAAACCCCCAGATCTGTGGGAAACTAAGCATTATTGGTGCTACTGCTCATGGAACAATTTGGTTATCTTAAATATAGGCAGAAACTGTTCTAAAAGTCTTTGCAGGGAGCCAAGGAAACAGTCACATAATAACAGGAAAAAAAAATCAAAACATTAGAGCTGATTAGGTGACAAATTTATTTCTGTGCACAGACTTTACCTGTTTTATAATAAAAATGTGAAGAAAACACATAGAAAATAACTGTGTCCACAATCTTTTTGTTAATTGCACAGTGAGGAAGCTTTTAAGTTTTGTGCAGTTGTCCCCTAAGTCTTGCAACAAAAAAGAAAATAAAAAACATATTTTCTATGCAAGTGTTATCTAGGAGGGGAGGAAAAAAATACTTAAAAACTACACCAGATGTATTTCTCAGCATTTCTTTATGAAGGTTTAGGCTGTTGGTCACTGCCAAACAGTGACCGTAAAATCACCAAAAGTAAGAATCTGTGAAGAAAGGGCAAACATACAATTATATCAGAAGGAATATTAGGAAATTTCCAAAGTAAATGCATCTGTATTGCAATACTGAAGAGAAAGAATTCACAGCAAATGTGATACACAATTATTGACTTCTTACTAAAATGGAATTAAATATTGCTTATCGTAATTCAGCTAATTTAGAACTATTCGGTCTTTATCTAATTTTCTTGCTCAAAATGGATTGTGATGGTATTTTGGGAACAGAGGGAACTATCTAGTGTCTGAGAGAACTTTGCCTGTAGTTGTAGCGGATCCAGCTGAAGTGGAAGGATTATTGGTCCTTTATTAATGTACCTGTGACCTCTGTCATCAGCTGCAGTTGGGAGACTGCACAGAATCATAGAATCACCCGGTTGGAAGGGACCTCTGAGATCATCAAGTCCGACCCTTGATCCAGTACTGCTGCAGTAGTGCAAAATGAGAGCAGGGAAAACAACTGGAGTCCTGGTTGCAGAACTGCCAAATGAGGGAGGGAAAGCACTCGGTACAGGGACTGTGCTTCCTCTGGGTGCAGAGTGATGGTAACATGGGGACTGGGAAGCCACAATAGGTGAAGCAGAGCTGTGGGTAGTGCTTAGCCAGTTAGGGCTCTCAGGAGATAAGCTACTGCCTGGGGGTGAGAACCATGGTAATTTCTAAAGCTGGTTTGTAATCACCTGCTTTCAGTTTACCCAGAGCTGGCATCCTTTTAAGCACTAATATCCCCAGCTTTCTCTTGACATCTGTGCAGCCTTTTCCAGAACTTACGTGCAGCCTGTGCCGATGGCTTTGCTTAAAGCAGCAGTTTAAATATTGCTCTCGAACCTGAGGGAGGAAAGGAACAAATTACAAAATCTAGGATTATTTGGAGAGGGCTTGCCAAAAACAATTTCTGTGCCAAAATTGTGAGCCAAGGAGAAGGGCATTATTATTTCAAGAAGTTGTGAATGAAAATGAACCATTTGTTCCACATACAGCTCTCCCCTATGAACTGTTTTAATGGCTCAGACTACAGGCTTGTTAGGAACCACAATGTCACCTGGGGAGGTCAGCTGCAGAGGAGGAGCACAGTGGTGGTTCAAGGGGAGATAGAGGTTCATTCCCTACAACACCACGAAAGCAGCAGTCATGAGCCCAGGCAGGAAGATTGTCCAATGTGTCTTGGCAAAGAACCTCTGCACAGGACATTTGTTTCCCATTCTCACCTCAGCTACATAGTGGTGGCACTGCAACTCATTCCATGTAGGAGAAAGATTTAGTTGCTTTTAAATACAGCTTTTTAACTAAGGCTGCACAAAGCAGAGACATGTGGAGCTCCTGGAGCATCCAGAGGATCCAGTGGAGAGCAACAAATGTGATTAAGGGACTAGAGCATCTCTCTTATGAGGAAAGGCTGAGAGTTGGGCCTCTTCAGCCTTGAGAAGACTGAGAGGGGACCTCATCAATGTGTATCTAAAGTGGGAGGCGGTTTCAAGAGGATGGATCAGGTTCTACTCAGGGGTGCCGAGGAATAGGACAAGAGGCAACAGGGAGAAACTGATGCACAGCGAATTCCACCTGAATATGAGGAAGAACTTCTCTATCCTGTGAGTGACTGTGCACTGGTACAGATTGCCCAGAGAGGCTGTGGAGTCTCTCTCACTGGAGACATTCCAGAGCCGTCTGGATGCAATCCTGGATGCCGTGTGCTCTGGGATCACCCTGCTCGAGCAGGGAGGTTGGGCCAGATGACCCCCTGTGGTCCCTTCCAACCCGCCGCATTCGATGATTCTGTGGAACAGTTTCCCTCACTGGGGATCACTAGAGGATGGCAGTGCCCTGGTACGCAGCCGCGCGGCAGCGCTGAGCCCTCACGCTATCGCCAATTCTTTGCAAAGCATTTGAGCTTCTCTGCGGTCGGACCCAGGAGCCAGGGGCACGGCAGTGCCCGGAGCCGCCCTCGGGGGCCGATCAGGCGGGACGGAGCTCTGGCA
>NW_021939632.1:4850096-4895880 GCF_001715985.3 Manacus vitellinus
GGCCGTGCTGATCTCGCCGAGCGGCGCCGGGCTCTGCCGACGCTTGGGGCTGCTGTGCCTCCAGCAGCATCCTGTGGGTTGGGTGGGCTCGGCCCTGGAGCTTGGCCCCTTTGTGCACGTGCCGTGCTCTGCTTCGTTCATTTCTGGGAGCGTTTTTAATGGGAGTTGGGCGAGGACTGCGAGTTTGTGCGTGTGCGAAGAGGTGGCTTCATCGTTAGGCAGATCCTGCAGAAGCGCTTCAGAGAGCTACTCGGTCTGAGTAAATACAATGTTATGCATGTTGCAGGCCTGTGTGGGCTCTGATTAAGGTATTTTTAATGTTATATGTCTAGAGATATCTGTGAGGAAGGGGAAGGCTGCTCCCTTCCCCAACCCCCTGCCCAGCCGCTTCAGAAGGGTGTGGGAAACTGAGGTAGGATGACAACCTCCGGGTTGTATGGGAAGCCTGTGCTGGAGTAGCACAGAGGCTTCCCAGATGCGAGGGTTGTTCTGAGCACTGGATTCTCTGTCCCTTGTGGACTTATTTCATAAGTCAGTGTTTAGCAGAGGAGACAAGGGTTGAGTAAAGAAGTATGTGCCAAACCAGTGTTGATAAAGCAGGGATGTGGTCTCCAGCCCAGTACTTGTGCCAGCTTCAGAGGCAAATTTGTCATAGCCCAATTTGCTGCTGAACACTGCAGCTTGTTTCTCTGCATCTTTTGAGCAGTTGTATCTCTGTCGCACGCTCCTCTTGGTGCCGCCTGGGTGCTGTTGAAGACAAACCAAACTATTTTCGCTTGATACCTGGAGACACAGATCCACCATTTAGCTCAGCAGAGCTCAGATTAATTCTTGGGAAGGTGTTGGAAGTGCAGGTGTTTGCTTCCGTCTGGGATTCTGAATCGGATTTAAGAGGTTTGCAGCTGTAGAGGGGATATGTTTGAGGACTCGCAAGAGAGATGAGCTTTCTCTAGAGCAAAGGACTACACTCAAGTGCAGGATAGAACTGCAGTACTGTCATATTCAGGGTCTCCCTTATGGCAACATTGCTCACTGTGTGGAACAAGCCTTTGTTCTGTGGTCCTGGGCTTGGCAAAGTCCAACCTTTGCTTGTTTTCTCTATTGAACCCTGTCAGTGGGACTGAAGCTTGGAAGCTACAAGAGGGACAGAGGAATGACATGTCACCATGGGTGATCCTTTCTGTGTTTCTTAATTTTTAATTATTGCTTAATTTTTTTTTAAATTGCTGCCAACACAGGTTTGTTGTTTTTTCTTGCACTGATGCCTGCAACATTCCTGTGAAGTCCTTAGAATTGATCAAACAGCTTCAAAAGTTTCTGTTTCAAGAAGAAAAATGCCATGAAGTTATACACTTTGGCCTTGCTTCACTTGGCTGATAACATGAAGTGTTAAAAGTGAGAGAGCAGCATGCTTGGGAGATGGACATGTTTCTCTAGTTCACGTGACATTCCCTAGAAGGACAATTGCAGAGAATGCCTACGAGAGAATGAGCTGGTCCTCCAGTCATCTTTGAAGTTCTGTAGGAATGTTAAATTTATGCTACAACTTAAGTGTTAAGAAAATTGTATATTTAAACAGCAAAACTCAAACGATTTATCTGTTTCTCCTCTGTGTTAGTCAGTCTTTCTCTGTCCATCGGGCAGTTTGTTCAGGGCTGTTGGTTATTAAAAGATGAGAGCTGACAGCAAGTCTGGACACTTGTGTAATGATTTACAACATTACAGTGGAGGATGAGGACAAGGTCTCCTCAACAACCTTTGTGTCGAGGCAGGTCAGAAGAAGTTTCAAGAGGCTGGACGTGAAATGTTCAGATGGATAAAGTGTAGTGACTTTCTCCGCATGTACCTTTCCACTTCAGTGTTCCTGCAGGTTTTTGTGAGAGGTGGCTTTGAAGTGTGTGGACTGCCATTACAGGTCCCTTCTGGCCTCATATGACTTTGGATCAGGCTCATGTGTCACCCTGAGCCTCTCATTATCTCGGGCCTTGCCTAGACTAGGGATGGAAATGTTGTTGGTGTGCCTCTGGATGGGGCTTGCTGCTGTTAATGCCTCCTTGGCTGACAGTTGTGATTGAAGCTTCCTCCTGGATTCTGACAGTGCCAGCGCACCTTCCAACAGCCTTTGCCAGTGCGTAAGAGAAAATGCTGGCAAGTGTATAAAGGTCCCTCACCTGAGTGAATAAAATAGACTGTTCTTGTCTATTAATTTCTTCAGACTGTGACTTTAGTAAATTATAAGCAGTCTGACTGAGGAAGGTGTTTGCTTCTTTCCTTGATAAAGGGTTGGTGTTGTGTCAGTGTTGTGCAGAACAGCATTAACTTTACCCCACTGTTTAATGGCATCCATTTCATGTTGCTCTTTGCTCAGTTGCTTCATTTTCATCACCCTGTACAGTGTTGAAGTTTGCATTATGTGTTTCTTTCAAGCTCACTCAGTGCTTTGGATATTGTCCATTGGACCAACCTGTTACCAGTTCTCAAAGCTGTCTGAAAGCCTGATGTGAGCTGGTTATGAGCTTTACACTGTGGGATACTGAGGAGCTAAACAAATACATATTCTTTGGCATTCTGCACTGCACTGGTGTCTGGCTCTGTCACACATGTGAGAGCTCACTTTCTCCTCTCTTTGGCAGCACTAGCATTCTTACACCAAAACCTCAAATAAACTGCATGGAGTTGTAACTGTTAAACTTACAGGAGGGCAACAAATGGATTTTGTGGTCTGAGAGGCTGCCGGTGCTCCCCAAGAGATTTAATCTCATCTCATGTGTTTGAGTTCATCTGGTTTCCTGTTCTGTTCCTTAACCAAATCTCTGCATGTCTGGCTCTGCAAGGAGGGAGATGTCCATTCTGCATCTAAAAACAAGGATGCCAAATAGGAGCCACAAAATTAATTGTTAGAAGAGCGTCATCATCATTAGTTTATTGGAAGTGAGTGGGCAGATTTAAAATCCTCTAATTTGTTTTCCACCATCAGCGAGTTAATAGACTAAACAGCCTAACCAGGCCAGTCCCTGGTGCAGTGTGTCTGTACTTCAGGTTTAAGCTATGGCCCTTTATTTTCACTTTGATTGTAGATGCTTTAGGTTCCAAGGTATTTCAGAAAGCCAAATTGAACCAATAATGATTTGAGGCAAAGTTCTGATCAAAACAGGGTCAGATTCTGACCTATGTTTTAAAGTGATGCTGAGCAGAAGGGAGGAATTGCAGGTGTGTGTCTCTGCCTGTTACGTGCAGGTGGTTTTATTGCCCAGAAGTCTCTTCACTGCCACTAGAGGTTCAGCCCAATTCATGATATTGTCAAACAAAAACCGCTTCTGCTCTTCCTTGTCCTGTGCTCCCTCCACCCGTTTTATAAATCTGGAAGTGCTGTTGTGGCTTTCTGCACTCCCTTTGCAGCTTGTGTTGAGGGATTTCTTTGGCCGTCCACTTACGTGTGGTTGTAAATGCCAGGCTGAATAGAATCTGCTTCTGCCTGAATGTAGAGAGTAACCCTCCTTCCCCTCCCTGGTGCTGAACTGGTTCTGGGTTCTGTTTTCTGCTGGGCCCTGTCAGCAGTTGAAATCCTGCTGCTGCTGAGAGTTCTCCTCTCCTTGCCCAAGAGTTTCCATGGCAGCCCTGCAGAACAGGGGTAGGCAAAGACCCCTGTTTTACCATGCAAACAAATTTGAGTCATGGAAGAGAGATGGGCATTAGCTGGGAAGCCTGAAGAGAGACAAAGAAAATAAAACTTTTTCCAAAACTGTTGACTTGCAAACTGCTGCTGTTGCGTCCCACAGCCAGTGTCCCTTGAGGGCTTGCACCCAGGGTATGATCTTGTGTGTTATTTTGCCATTCCAACCTGTCATTTTACTGTTAGCACTTGTCTCTCAAGTACTTCCTTCCGGGGTAATTCTGGCTTGGACTTGTATGTGAAAACTTACTTCTGTGTCACCAGGCAGTTATATAGGGAAAACAAGGTCCTGGAGGATTGGAGTAGAGAATTTATATTGAACTCACTGCTCTCTTTAAAATTCAGTTATCCTGATCTTTACCAGCATGTGGTGGTATTATTTCCCCAAGGTGTTCTCTCACCCTCAGTTCCCACTGCAGACTTGCTTTGCAGTGGCTCTGGAGAAGGTGCTTAATTTCCACCCTATTCCTGCCTGTAAAATAGGAGCTTCTTGGTATTCTACCACTTTTCTCTTCAACTGATGTACAGGAAGAGATGCTTTCTATCTCAGGACTGGCTAAATTAGTGATCTTAGCCTAAGGAACTTCATCGCTTGCAGTGCAAACAGAGATTAGAAGATTCAGATGTGAGCTGTGAAGCTCCTTGTTCTGCTGGCAGACTTGCAAGTGATGGGTCAGTCTACTTAGTTCTCAGTAGTGTTCTACTTCCAAACCTTGCTAAGCATTTTACCTACAGGAGGTTACAAGTGAAAGTCTCTTCCTTCCCTTCCCATATTTTCCCAGATGAGCCAGTATTGCTGCTGGATTGTGGAGGAGAGGGTTAGGATGTCACTCTGGAAAATTTTGTCCTGCACTCCTAGTTGCAGTAAAAGGGGGGCTGGATGCCTTTTCCCTTCTTGTGGAATGCATCACTACAGCCCCTCAGGGAACCTTGTGCGCTCTTGGCTCCGACACCTTGCAGAAAGCTGTAGAGAGCCAGTGCTGTGTAATTTGTGGGCCAGGGGCCCTCAGTGTCAGAGCTGCAGTCTGTAGGCTCTAAGGTTAGATCTCTAGGGTGAGGGAGAGGTAGGATATTTTTGTACATATAAACCCCAAACTTGAGCACTATAACAGAATCAAGTGTCATGATGATAGCTGTGTGTGTGTTGCCCCACTGCCACGGGTCCATTGCCCCTAATTAGTTGCTTGTAGTATGTTATCTTGGAACACTGAACTGAGATGCCTGCAAGAGGGAGTCCACACAGAGCAGTTCCTGACATTATAGGATTTTGAGCTCATTTCAGCACTCAAACTGTTAAAAAGGAAGAAGCCCTTGAAAGCTCATTCTAGACTTGTCCTTGGTCTCAGACAAAGTTAAAACCAATTTCAGAGAGGGGTTGTATTAAGGAAACAAAAGATGCTAAAAGACATCTAATTTTCTACCCTTATTCTGGAAGGGTCAGTCCTACTCTGCAAAGTGGTTTCATTAGTGTGGGGTATTGGAGTCACATTGAGGTGACCTGCAAGCCATTTTGATTTGCTGCAGCTTCATTACTGAGGAGATTTTTTTTGAAGATTGTTGCCTTTCTGAAATTGGTATCTGTGTGTGAGGTGTTCAGTTACTGAGGCAGCAGTGTAAACTTTTAGTGGAGGCATAAGAATTCCAGTTATCTGAAGCTTATCTCTCATCTTACCCAGGGTAGGTAATACAACTTTCACAGCTAGCATCTGGCCAAGAAGGATTGTGTGGGGGCTAGAAGGCCACAGTTAGCTTAAGCCCTGGAAATCTTTCAGCTGTCATTCTGAAAATCTACCTCAGTTTTCCTGATGGCAGTGGAGTTGTAGCTTGGTTACTGTCTGTACTTGTGCACATGAACCCCTTAATAGACTTCAGGCAAGTTTGAAGACCAGCTAGTATTTAGCAGAGTCCTAGCAAGGCTTCAGCCAGACATGGCTCTTCTGAGGATGAACTGCCTGCAGCAGTAGAGAGTTTTGCAAACAATGCCTTGGTGTGGCAGGTGCTGTGGGAAGAGAAAGAAACCCTCCTTTCAAGACCTTCCCGAAAAGAAACTGCATTCACATAGGCAGTGCTTTGCTTATCAGCAAGGTTGTGCTGCGAAGTTGTGGTACTTTGAGGACAGTTAAAGTTACTGTGGAAGGAGTCTCTGCATCAAGTGCCTGCAGAGACACTTGGTACATCGAGATAAGCAAGGGGCTGTCCCGCCAGCTAATTAGGAAAGCATGAGTTGTCAGTCTGGAAATCTAAGATACCATCTTTGCATTAGGAGGAGGCTCAAATACAAGGCAACACTAATTACTGATTTAAAACAATCACAGTGGTTGTGCAATATTCCCTGGTACTAAAGAAACATTATTACCTACTTATGGGGACAGGTGAACAATGGGGAGGGCCCAGCTGTCAGTTGGTCGGTGGGTGTTTCTGCAAACTCCCTTCCTCCAGATGGTTGCTCTCTTCTTCAAGTAGGACACTTGATGTGGTACTTGTCACTTGGTTCTCTCAGAGGGTTTGAACAAGTAAGAATACTTTGAGCTTGAAAACTGTCAATACAGCTGCTTTGTTCACTGCTACTTGCACACTGAGGGGAGAGCAGGTTTGATTGAGTGCTTGGTGATTGTCATACTTTGTAAATCCCTGACACCAAATCCCCTCTGGGCAGGGGATAGCTGTGCCTGTTGAAGCAAAAACAGAGGAGTGTAGAGAGGGCTGAGAGCTTCCATCCTTCCTGCAGAGCTGCAGTTTGACACTTCCTTGCTGATGAGACTTCCTCTTAGTCTTTGCAGCATATGATTTCCAGGTGCTGTTCTGATAGCTCTGAACTTCTTTCCCAAGGGGGCTTGGGTGGCAAACGCATTAGTTATGTATTTATACTGCCCACCTGTCAGCAGTGGTGAGCTACTGCAGCTTTGATGCCTGGTAGTTTTTATACTTGAAAAAAAACTGCTGCAGTTGGCTAGGGTGGAGATCTCTTGGAGGAGGAGTTCTTTGTTGTGGAAAGTCAAGGTTCAAGGAAATATCTGTCTAATATACCTTGAACTAATTTTAAAGTGAAGTGACTATGCAATTAGGTCCTGAGACCGGTGAAAAAGAAGGCTTGTTGGTACAATTGTGTTGCCGTGTTATTTCAAAAGCTGCTGGACCACAGCTAACCACGTTCACACACAAAAAAAGACACCAAAGAAGTGTGGTCACGTTTAGAAGTGGTTTACAAATTAAGCTTACTGGCTGGAAGAGAGATCCCTTCAGGAAGATGACTAGAAAGGGCTGGTTATTGTGTGGCACTGGCTCTTGTCTTCAGTGAGTGGCAGCAAGAGACTTGTCTCTGCAGGCTTGTGTCTGGAGCAGTCATGTTAGAGCAGTTGTCTGGGGAGGTTATGGACTGCACCGACTTTTTGGCACGTGAAGATGACAGCAAAACATGACAGAGATGATAACCTGATGACTAGAGCAGAAGAGAGTGGGCTATCATTTTAAAGTCAAACAACTGTATTGGAAGAGCTCCCCGGTACAGGCAACCCCCCAGGAGGGTAGTATTACATTTTTTACATGCTTCAGGTTTCCTTCCTTATTGCAAGAGGAAGAAGATTTAAAATTTCCTGTGAAGTTACCCTAAGATAAAGTCTTCCTTGAGAATTGCAAATAATGCACTTTCACTTAGTCTGGGCTAAGTGGGGTTTCTCCTGGGTGCTGAAAAATGTTCATTGGCTTATGTATCCAGTTTGATGTTGCCACAGCATCTTAGGTAACAAGTATTTCCTTATTACTATTTGAGTTGACTTATTGTAAGTGCTGAGCCAGTTGCTTTGCTGTGAATTGTACCAGCTTTTATGGTGTTATGAAGGTAGTATCTAGGCTGAGTAACTTTGGGCTGTTCAGTCTTTACCAGCTTTCTCCTTTAAATTCATCATTTTGAGCTCCAATGTGGTATTAAACTTAAACCTCTCTATAGTGGCTTTCTACTGGATAGCTCTTGATGGAAAGTTCATGTGTTACTGCCAGAGGCTTTGACTGAGAACATAATTTTGATGTCTTATTAGTGAAACAGGGAACTTCTTTTGCAGTGACAGAGTTGGGATGAGAGAATAGTTTTTTTTCTCTTAGATTATTTTGTCTATGTATGGACATTGTTAGATGTAACCTTGCCTGTTCCTTCAAGTGTAAACTGCAAGTCTAGGAGGAGAATTGGAGAAAACCCTTGCTCTGGAGCTTATATTTGCAACCCTTCTCAAAACTTGGAGGAGCTCCAAACACAGGACCTGTGCCGCTGAGTTATTAGTTTTGAGTTCTGCGTGACTGTTCTTCAGTGGGAACTTTGTATCTTGTAACATTGCTTATCTGAAAAGTGCAGGAACAGAAATGGACCACTGGGGCTCAGGTTGTGGCTTTGTGTTTTTTCAAAGCTTGTTGTGAGGGAAGCATTTGCCCAGTTGGTTTCAAACTTGATGGGATGTAGCAGCCATATGCTTCCTTGCCTGGGAGGTTAATTTTTTTGTCAGTTTGGCCCTTGTTTTTCTCAGGTGGTATTTTTTCCACTTCCTTCTGTGAGGAAGAGGGGGAGTCAACAGACTTCCTAACATGTGTAGAAAGGCTTTTTTTTTCTTTCTTTTTAGGTAAAAAATTGCCATTTAAAAACCTGTTGGCTGGTAGATGCACACTAGCTTCAGCCTTTCCTTTTGGCTTAATATTCCTGTTTTCCCTGGGATTCAAAGGTGTTTCTGACTCTTTTCCCATGTGTGTGTTTAATAGTGGTGCCATAATGTATAGTGGATCTTCTTTAGACTACAGTGCTCAAGGTTGTGACACAAATCTGTTCTGCTATAGTGCATCATGATTTTTATCTTCTGTCTTCCTCCATGTGTTTAAAAATCCAGAACTTGGAGAGAAATTTGTTTACATTAGTTTGCTTAAAAGGTTGTTTCTGTTCTTGTAGGTAGAGGCTTACAACTCTCAAATGAAAACCACATAGAAGAAAGACCTGTAACTTTCAATGTTCCTTTCTCATGGCAGTATGGCCAGCTAATGGTTTCTTGGATGTGTCAAGACTTGTTTATGTGTGATGTTAATAAAAAATGACTATTCTGTGTTAACTAACACTCATTCACACCCTTCTGTAATCTGAATTTTCGAGTTTAAGCAAGTTCTACATTTACATTTTCAAAGCAATTACACTTTCTTCACCATGTTCTATCCAGTTTAACAGAAGAGTCCACTTCTGAACGTGTGTGCAGTTTCTGGAGTCCAGAAGCAAACTGCACAGCTAACTTGAAAGGCTTGAGCTAGAATGTGTTAGCAGCTAAACACCACTTTCCTGCCACTTCTCCCCTAGTTCCATGCTAGTGAGGGGTCTGGTAAATGCTGCCCTACTGTGTGAAAACCCTTTGGTTGGGCACTCTGACACTGCTGTGAGTAATACTGCCTCACATAACTAGAGTGCCTGCAGCAAGGAGCAAGACCAGCCTGTGCTTGAGGGCAGGGGCCAGTATTCAGAGCTGCAGACAGGGAGACTTGGACAGAAATGTCTGCTGCACTTCTGCAATTGGTTGAAGTGGCCCTGTTTTTGTGCCTATGCTGCCATGGGTAGTCAGAGCTGTGTCATGAACCATTTTGGTTGAGGATGGGAAAGAGCACTTCTTTCAGAGCTGATGCTAAACTGACCAGGTCAGAAACTGTGGCATCAGCAATAAAAAAGGCAATGCTTTCCTGTAGTTTGGAACCAATGTTTCTCTTAGAAAGAAAAAAGGCATCGCTCTAAGAGTGTTGGTGGGGGTGAGATGTTGTCAGTTTTAGAGTTTGTTGTCAAATCACTCTTGAAGTGACTTGAAACAAAATGATGAGAGTTTTGTATGTCCTTGAAACGGTTCAGGCTGGGGTAGTGGTCACAGATAAACTATCACAGCACTAACCCAAAGCTCAAGGTGCTGTGTGTGCAGTTGCAGCTGATGCTTCCTTGCTGCTCTGGGGGGTGAGGTTTTCTGGTGAGGAGAGAGTTCAGTCTACACACAGAAGCAATCCCTTCTGGCTAAGGGTAGAACTTTCCAGGCAGTTGGCTGAGGTGATTCCCTGGATGTACAGAACCAGTTTTGGTCACCATCAGCCAGCAGGGTATTTGAACTGGCTGCCTGGAATGGAGAACCCTGCTCTCTGGTGACTCCTGCATAGCCAGAGTGGGCAGCTGGGACATGTGTGGTTGTGCTTGTAGGGTTAGGGAAGCTTAAGACCTCAGTGCTGAATCTAGATGGTGTGCTTGGTGGTGGTAAGATGTGGCAGTATGTAAGTCTGGCCAAGGAGGATGGAGGTGAGATAATGAACTGAAATACTCTGTGTGAGGGATGCTTTTTTTTCCAGGCTGGGATTCTTGTGTGCATCTCATCTGCTGTCAAGTCTACTTTGTTTTTATTAAGACTTTTGTGAAGGCCTTATTTGCTCAAACAGAAGGTATTTAGATTTGCTGCCCTGGTGCTTCCAATTAGTGAACTTGTGCCTCCAGCTTCCTTCCAGTTGTTTAGTGAACCAGGTGTCTGCTGCACAGCCTCTTCCCTTGCTCTGAGCATGACCTGCTTTCCTCATGCTGGCGGAAAAAGTAGGGCAGATTTCTAGCTTTGGGTATTATTAGCCAGGAAACAAAAAGACACCCTGGGTTTTTATCACCCCCTCCTGAAAGAGCTAACCTGTGATGAGGGAGTGCTTCAGGAAGCAGTACGGTGATGCCAAGAGCCCTGGCCTGTGGGAGGGTGGAGATCAGGCTCTCCAGTCTGTTCCCTGGCTGCCAGGAGGGGTTCATTTGGCTGCAGATGGAGGGACAATAAAAGGGCTGCAACTGGGTTCCTCCCTAATGAAGTCCTTGGACAGGAGAGTTTCTAGAGTTGAGGAACATAATCAAACCCTAAACTTACAGTAATTTTTTTAGGCATAAGCCAAAAGTTTACCTCAGAATGAGTGGCAGCAAAGTTTGGCCTGGCCATCCTTGTGTGTGGCCTTGGTTCTCAGGACACCACAGGCACTGTTGGTTGAACTGCCTTTAGACTGTGCTAGTGCTGTTTCCTGTACACCTGTAGTTGGGATATAACAGAATTCAACCTGGAAACAGCTTGAGCACCTAGTTTTTTAAGACTGATTGTTTTACATTCCTGGAGCTCAGTGTTAGTGCTGTGTCTTGCTGACCAGCTGATTACATGGATTGCTGAAGGCCAACAGTCAAAACAGGATCCAGACCACTCATTAAAGTAGATGGGTTTTCGTGGCGATCTGCTTTAAGAATTTTGTCCCCACCTTTGAGGGTAGATGGTGATGGTGGCAGTTGCAGTAGTATTGATTACTAATCACCTGCTACTTAAGCCACAAATTTACTGTCTCTTCCTAAAACTTCTAGGGAACTGATGGGTAACTGCTGTTGTTAAAGAATAACCAAAGGTTTTTGTTCTGACCTACCTTGTTTGATTCCTTAAAATAGAACAATGCTGCTCATATCTGACTTACCACAGCTTGGCAGCTGTATATGAATAACCTATTTTGTGACATGCTTTCAGTCTTGTCTTTTTTTTTTTTCCTCCAGTTTTAATTTAACCTATAATACTGTTCTTTTTAATTTCTTTCAGAATGGACTGCTGAATTGGGATTTATTGCAGACTCAACAGTACAGCACTGCTCGTTGCTTCATCTATTACTAGTTATTTAAATTGGACTTTTAATATCCTGCCAGCTGCTGTCCACACACACATGGTGCATTGTTGCCATTCTCAGAATTGCATCTTTGAAACCCAGACCCTCAGTAACCTTCATCGAAGAAAGAGGCGACCTCCTGCGTACTTTTATAGAGGGATTTTTTGGGCCTGCTGCCCTCTGGCTTTCTTGCTGGTGCTGTATTTCTGAGGCACTATGGAGCCCAGTATGGAGTACTGCTTGGCGCAGGTGCTGCAGAAGGATGTTGGAAAGAGACTTCAGGTTGGCCAGGAATTGATCGATTACTTCTCAGATAAACAGAAGTCAGCTGACCTTGAACACGATCAGACCATGCTGGATAAAATGGTTGATGGACTGGCCACTTCTTGGGTAAATTCCAGCAATTATAAGGTAAGAATTGTCAGGTGGAATGTGATTATTGTCAGAAGTCTTGGTGTTAAGTGTTACTTGATGTAAGTGAAAGTTGTATAGCAGACATGCTGTTGTACTATTCTGTAAGCTGGTAATTATGCTGAATCCACCATTGCTGTTCCACATCTTGGTAGCTGCTATGATATTGAGGACTCAAGGCAGTAAGAATTCAGTAAATGGTGTATTAAGCACAGCTGGATTTATATTTGGTGTTCATAGTTTGTAATACCCTGGTTTCTTTGTGTACCTTGTTACATGGTGGCACACTTAGATCATCCCAGTAGTTAGCAGTGTTGATTTCCTGCGATATTAACAGAGTTTATAAAACTACAGAAAGCATATATAAACAGCAGTATTTTTCATTGTCATTAAATCTTGCCAGACTTTTTTCCCTATTTTCTCTGGGCAACTTAGACACAATAGATCAATTGTACTTAGCTCAAGAAAGGTAATGTGTGTGTATGTATCTTCTGTTGAGTGTGATAGTGTAGAAATGACTTGGTAGGACATGGAACTCCACTGCCTTGTTATTCTGTTACGTTGCTTCATCTCCCTGCAGGTCTTAGTGAGGAAGTCCTACCACAGCAAGTACTGTGGGAGTGGGGAGAGCTTCTCCTCTGTGGCTTAGAAAACTCCTGTCCTGGTGTGTTCTTGAGGCACTTGGACAAGTCTAATAGGGGTATTTAAGATATTGTATGGGATGTAATAGGAGACTTTGTTCCTGTCTGTTAAGTCCAGGAAAATCTGAGAGCGAAAGTTCCTACAGAGCTGAGCCTGAACATACTTAACTGAAGGTTGTACTGAAGTTCGTGAACTCCTGGAGAAGTGAAGGAGGGAGTGGCTGTGTAGGTTGCAAGTGCTCTGGAGCTCAACATCTTCAAATTAATTTAAGTTATTTTTAACAGAACTTTTGATTGAGAAGTGGTGTGAGTTTGCAGAGTGTTGGTTAATGTGTTCTGCACAGCTGCATTTTTTTCCTCTACATTTTTGTCAACAAGCAGCTGCAGTAGAAGCTGTTTGACATACTGGGGGGAAAAAAAACCCCAAACACTAAAAACACAACTGCCAAAATCAGTATGGTCTCAACAGAGGATCCATTCTGCTGGAGCACATGAAGAACTTTTTAGTTTGCTGTTGTGAACAGTGTACATAGAATTTTCTGAAATTGCATATTCTTATTCCCGTTTTTCTTGCTCACTGACTTTCTCTTACAGACTTCCATGATTCTCAGTGGAAGGGTAACCCTATCACTGTAAAATTGAAATTGCTACAAAATGTGCTTTTTGCATGGATTTTTACTAACTGATATGGATCGCAGAGCTATGCAGTGCTTTGCAATTCCAGAGTCACTCTTAGTTTGCAGAATTTCTTTTCAGATAACTTGCTCCCCTTCCCGGTCTTTTGTCTGTTGAACTGCATGCTTACAGTGATCACTGAGGTATTCATTTTCCAGTAACAAACTGGTGGCACTTTTGTACTGCAGTGACTCTGTTCCAGAACTCATGCTGCTGAGCTGGCTGTTCATTAATGTATGTGTTCTATAGATAGCATTTGCTGTGATTAATAAGTTCTAGTAAGCATAACAAAGACACGTCTCGGATATCTGGAGAGTGTTTTCTCAGTGAATGAGTATAATAGGGGATGTGAAGCCCTTGCATGGGGCAAGCTGGCTGTCTGGAGGTTAGTGGTGTGGTGAGATCTGCTTCAGGATCCAACCAGGCCTTAGTGCACCATCATGTGCCAATTCTTTCCTTCTTTTAGTGCCTGCATCTGCATTTTTGTCCCCTTTCTTCTTGACTGCTTGTGGGCTGGGGGTTCAGATGCTCAGCTCTGTCTGGTGTGAAGGGAGCACAGGGGGACCGGTGTCATCTGATCCAGTTCATGGATTAGTGTGTCCACCTTGAAAGCCCAAGCATCACTGCCCTAGAACAGCCATCTGGAGAGATAAACTGCAGTTGTTTGGTCACAGCTGAAAAAGACATTACATTTGTAGTCTGTTTCTCTTCTCATCTCAGTCCCTTAGTTTGAAAAAGTATCAGCTGAAAACAAAGATTGAGATCATCTTCAGGATTTGAAATTTCCTTACAGTTCAGTGATAAAGCATGTGGTCTCAGAATTAGACTGAGTTTGTGTAACAGACCCATTGTCTTGGGACAGCATCCAGTTGATTCGTGGCCCCTGCTTGTCTGGGACTTATCTAACTATACACTTGTGCTTACATGATATCACCAAGGAATCATCAGTGAACCAAAGAGAAGTGATATCTCTAAGGTAAACTGGTTCAGTTTGAATTAGAAGGAGCTTGAGCTGATGATGAAATTATTACACCTTGACAGGAAGGGCTCAAGCTGTTTCATTGGCATGCAATTCTGAGCTGTGTAAGTCATGGCCATCTTTGGTGTTTTTAGGCTTTGGTGTTTTTCTGTGTGTTTTTTCTGTTTTAACATGACAGTATTTTGTGAAGTCCTTGACCTCAGCACCCTGAGTGGAGACAATGTAATCTTTTTCAAGTGATGCAGCAAAAAAGAGTGATGGAGGGCAGAGATGCTTCCCTTTCCATGTTGCTGTCCAAGTCTGTAAAAACATCATGTGTGAAACATAGTGAGACCTAACACGGTTCTGATAGCACTCAGCCCTCTGAAACTCTTGTAATAAATGGTCTTGTGACCTGATCACTGATTCCTGCTTCCTAACAGGCAGCTGCCTTAGGTGCAGAAGGCACTTGGATAGTTCAAGGTGCTTTTCAAGTCAAGGAAACCTAAGGATGGTTGTATGAAGCAAGGCGCTGAGGTCCAATGCAAACCCATTTGAGTGTTTGTGCTTGCCAGGAGCGCTCTTGAACTGCACCCAACAGGCACTGCCTGGCCTACGTTTCCCCAGCAGTATTTATAGGTGTGTGGAAGACAGAAGAACAGAGCAGAGTGAGAGATGAATTCACTTTGAGAGCTCTTACTCCTCTTTGAAGCACAATTACTTGGAGCAAACAGCCTGTGTTTGTGTGGGCAGTAGGAGTCATGTGTTACACCAACCAGGTTGGGCTGGGAAGATGCTGCAGACCAAGGAGGAATCCTGCCTCTGTTCTGTTTCTTCATGTGTTTTGTTTGCTTGCTCTGTGCTGTTTCGGGATGGTAGTTCTGCTTGACTCCATTTCTTCCCCTGCTAAGCATAAAAGGGAGTTATTTTGCTGAGCTTTGAGTCTCTGAACAATAACTAAGGCCTGTACAGCTGTCTGTCTTGAGACATGAAGCAGAACAGCACAGCAGTGTCAGGGACTTCAGCATGTCCTCCCGGCTTCACAATCCTGCAGCAAGGGAGAGGGCTGAAATGTCGGTAATCCCTTGGTGAGCAATCTCTCTCTGAGCTGCTTGTGGCACTATTTAGTAATGTTGCTGTTAAGTGTGCAGGATCTCCTGGCTCATCTCTGGCTGATGTGCCTTTCTCTGTACCCAGACTTGGATGTGCCACTGATGTTTCCTCTTGAGGTGTAAGGGTAAAGTAATATGTCCAGGATCTTAAAGTGATTTTCTACCAACTTGATATTCTTAGAGGTGAACCGAGGGTGTTTGGCAGTGACCTGCTTCTCCACGACAGTATTGTACTGTTGTCCCCATCTAACAATGTTGATGAGGTCTCTTGCTCGTTTTTCTTCCCTGGGATGTGTGGCCTGGGCTGTTGGAGTTGAGGTTTACATGGGAAATAGCCCTTGTTATTGCTAATTGCTTTTCCATAAATGCCCAGGAGTGAAGTAGACTTAGAGATTTGGTGGTGACAGCCTTCAAACAGGTCAGGATCCAACATATTAAAGAGAGATTCTAGTCAATGTTTCTTGTGTTGCAGAGTGGTAGGAGAGGCCAGTTTGAACTGAAACTGGGTGGAGGTTTGCAGTAAGGAATTGGATGAAACTTTTTTTTTTCCCATGCATTCTGGCAAGGAGTGATTTTTTTGGGTCTGCACTGCTCTCACTGGACAGGGTTTGCTTTCCAGGGAGAGTATCTCACCCTTGCATGGGATGATCCCTTTTACCCAGTGCAGCTAATCTATGTGAGGCTCTGTGCCCAGCAGCCTGCAGGACTGGGTTTTGCCTCTGAGTGGGGACTTAGGGACTGACATGGTTAACAGACCCCCATGTCTGAGGACACTTCCACATCCACAGCCTCCTGCTGTTCTGGTAGACCCAGTCTGTCAGGCTGGGCTGTGTCCTTAAGCTTGCTTTGTGTTCATGTATGCAGGACTTCAGATGTGATTTGTTTAGCTGATGTTGTTACTTACAGAGACATTATGCTCTTAAAAATAAAATATATGGTGAGATGTTACAGAGAAATTTTTTGGTGTGGTGAAATACTGCAGGGAAATTTTATTTCCCCTGACAAAATTCCTAATAATGTTAGAGAAAGCAGCCGTCCATTCTGATCTGTTTCTGAATATCAAGCATTAAAAGAGCACGCCTCACTGAACTGAAGAGAAATAAAACTTACATACATAAATTAACTGGCTTTCTTAAACTGTGTATTGAATAATTTTTTTTTTTGCTTTGCTAATTGAGGGGTAGAACAGATGGTGCAGGCTTAGTTTGAAGTGACATCCATTAGAGTTACTTAAGCTGATGAATGGTTGCTCACTGTAAGCATACATTTGTTCTCTATACCATGTTTATTTTGGTTGAAATGCAGTGGAAGAAGTCCTGATTTAAGAAATAATTATCATGCATGGTTATGGGTTGATATGATAATTTGGTAAGTGTGTTTTGTTAAGTATTTAATGCATGGGGGAAAAGGACATCACCATCTGGGGAAGAAAAAGGAACTTGTAAAGGGTTTCCTTTACAGCAGCTGCTGTTAGCTGGTGATACTAGGGGTACATGAAGATCAGTAATGTATACATTAATTTAGTACTTTGATCCCTTAAAACCTCTTTACCAGAGGCTGAAATTGCAAATAAAAATGAATTAAATTAGTTTTGATATGATAACTGGACTATGAAGGAAGAGTGACTTTGAGATCTGGACTTGTAAGTAGAGGCTATTCCTTGTATATGCCCATATTGCAAAAGGTATCTTGCCAAAAACTGTTTTCGATGTCTCCTCTTGTGGGGAGAGGAGTTACCTTAGGAAGGACTAAAGACTCGTTGGGTTTGAACTACATTTATGGAGTGTGTCCAATCCTTATTTTTAGGCTTTTGTGCTGGCATACTCCTAATAACTGGATTTTCCTGCCCTAAACTTATGAAAGAGCAGAGTTTTGGCTCCAGGATATCCAGTTTCTTGTAAGCATTGATGTTAATTCCCAGTCCAGCTGATCATTTGGTTTTTCCCTGGCTCCAGAAGCTGGACCTGCCTTTCAACACTCACTGCGTGGTAATTTGATGGGACTATGGTGTAGCTCTCACCTGTATGGTATCAGTAGTGTGGGGAGTGCCACGGAGAGTGCAGTGCAGAATAGGAGATGGGAGCAGCTGGGATAGATCAAATGCAGTACTAGCTCCAATCCTTTGTATTCAGGGCAGGGAAAAAATTAACTGCTGTAGCAAGTCAGCATTTAGAATTTCCCTGTGGCTTTTTCTTCACACTTGAAAGGTAATAATGACTGATTGTAGCAGGAAGGGTTGTCCTTTTCTGGCTGCAGTGGGAAGAACTGTAGTGGAGTAGTAATACTTTCTGTTTGTTTTATGCACAATGTGGATGTGCTGCTGGTTGCATGAAACAAAAAGCTTGTGAGCCTTAGTGTACCAGACAACAGTGTCTTTGAGTTGTTTGCCAAGGTATTACCAATTCCAGTATAAATAGTGAGAACCTACAGGATCCCAAGAGAGTGTGAAGAGTGGAGACACAACGTTGAAATAAAGGGGACAGAAGTTTGTTTACAAAATTGTGGCACATTCAAGGTCTGACTGACTTGGTATCCTTGGTGGCCTTTAGTGGATGGTGAGAGATGAGTAGAAAAATGGGATATAAAGTAAAAGTTTCCCTTCCATATCCTTCTGGCTTGTAGAGATTTGAGCCTCTGATTTCATTTTCTGACCAAACTAAGTTCCTGTAGGATTTTAGCCCTGGAACTAGCAAGTGTTGTCTGTTGCTGCCTTTTTTTTTTTTTTGTTTTGTTGTGTTAGATCTATTTTTTCTTGCCTGTTTGGTAGAGTGGCTGCCTCAGCATTGGCAAGGCCAAACAGGCTCTCATTTGGGACCGGTCAACACACAACAGACTGAACCATTGTGGTTACTAAATTGAGAGGATAAAGCTATTCCTTTAATGCTGGTGTAGTGTTTCAGTTGCAGCACTTCAGTGCTTGTCACCAGGATTTATTCAGAGGTCTAACACAGTCACCCAGCTCTCAGGAAACCTTGGTGTGCGTTGCTTGAGTGCAGGCTGAGGGTCACAGCTGATGCATTGGTGGAAAAGGCAGATTATTGGGGATTTATTTTCGTGGGGATAAGGGTGTACTAATGCTATTGTACAATGCCTTGTTGGGCTCTCTGTGGCATGTGCTGTACAGTTCTAGTTGCCTGTCTGCAAGGAAGGAATTCCAGCTGGAACAGGTGCAGGGAAGGGCTAGTAGAGTGTTTAGGGGATTGGATAGCCTCCCTAACCAGAGGAGACTAAAAGTTTGGCTTGTTTATTTTACAGTATGAAGGCTGACAGGGAATATGACTGCTGTCTATAAATACATCAGAGGGGTGAACCTCAGGGAGGAGAAAGAACTATTAGATCTAAAGGGCAAGGTTAGCACAAGAACGAAGGGTATTATGACTGTGAGTAAATTTAGTCTGCATGTTGGGTGAAAGTTGCCTGCAGCAAGAACGTTGGAAAACTCTTGGAGATGAATAAATAAGGACAAGACATTTGGTTTTGGAATAGATCTTGTGATGATTTTGAATAGTTTATGTACAGTATGGAGTAATAGGGATTATGCACAGTGACAGGGAAGGTTCATTTCAGTCCAGTCTGTGTGGTAGAACAGGTATCATACTATGCCTGAAACTGCTTGAACACTTTGGATAAACACAAATATTTTGAACAGTGTACTGGTTTTGGTCCTCAGAAATCCCAAAGTGATTTACAGAGACTGTTCATGCTGTGCTTGTTGCCTTTGGATTAGAATTAGCAGTCACTTACATGCATGTGTGATCCATGTCCCTTTGTGTTTAGTAGGCAGCAGGGTGAGTATAGGACAGTCCTCACTTTCTCTGTCATGACTTGAACAGAAGGTTAGTGTCACTGGTAGATTTAAATGTACCTTGATTTTTTTTGCTAATCTCTAGATTTTTCACTGGAGTTCTGTTGTCCTCTTGATGCTGAAAGAAATTATTCATCAGCCCCTCGGGTCCTGCCACTAACACCATTCTGTTAGCTTCACCAAAATTATGCACACTCTTCCATGTCTTCTTTGTGGGATATTCCTTTAAGTTGCCTTAAAGCAACTTAAAGCCTTAAAGCCATTCTTGTCTCGCCTTTTGAACTTCACCATAAAAATATTGCCTACTGACAGTCCCACTGTCAGTGGGTTCTAGTTGCTTCTGATTTTGTCTAGTTGTAATTAAGTAATTTTGTAAACAGGGGATTTTTATGAAGCCTCATTTCCCTTGACTTCTTCTATGTAGATTTGCTGGTGTCTAATGCTGTGTTTTTCATCACACAGAAGTCTTTTAATGAAACCTCTTTTGGTTACTGTGTTTGTAAGAGCATATAATCTTTGTTATCTCGTTTATCCTACCACGTTAGGTTGAAGTTTGCTAAAAGTGGCCAAAGAATTCAGAAGTTATGGGACAGGAAAGAATATATGAATGTTAGATGACCAGTAAAATGATCTCTTCCTTAAAAATAAGACTAAAAAATACCTGATAATAGCTTTTTTTTTTTTAGCCTTCCAGTGTGTTCTTAGCATTAAGTGCATGTATTTTTGGAGGAACAGCCCACTAGACTAGGCAGTCTGGTGCAGGGTTACTTTGCTGTTTCAGATACCTGATTCTGGCTCTGACAGCCCTCCTTCTGCAGCAGTTGCGTTTTGGGAGTGAAAGGTAACATTTCCTGTGTGGCAGTAGGATCAGCTCATGGGATCACAGGATAACTCAGGTTGCAGGGGCCTTTGGGCTCATCATCTAGTTTCATCCACCATATCATTGTTAACAGTTAAGGCCTAAAACTTGTTTTCTAACAAAATGGATTAGCACATAAATGGTAACTGTCCCAATGTCGGAAGTACCTATATGAATTGACTACCAAATAAATGTTTTTGAGGTGCCAGTGATGACAGCAGTTTGGGTTTGTCTCAAAGATATATATGCTGACTTTCAGAGGAGTCACCCAAGGTAGTAGTGACAATTTATCCGAGGGCTTAACACAGTTTTATCTTTGTGCTTGACTCGCTCACAGCTCCAGATTTCTGGTGGCTGGAAGTGTGCTGTGTGTGAGTTTGTATGAAGCTACCTCATGTATTTGTGTACCATGTGTTGTCTGGTCTGTGGCCATATCATTAAATGCAAGAGGGAAGGTGTGGGAACACAGTGGAGACGTGTAGTCTCTGATTTTGTCCAAATGAGTGTTGCCTCCCACAAATCATTCATTACTTTCTTTCTAGATGAGATCTCTTTTTTTTTTTTTTAAACTAGGCAAAACCTGCTGTGTTCCTCATTTGGTATTGCTTTTGTGCCAAACATGAAACTTTAAAACAAAGCAACATTTGAGTATTCAAGAATCAGAGCAAAGACTCCCAGTTATCAGAGCATGGAAAGCAAGATAATTTTTTATAGAGTAGCTGGGATTTTAGCCAGTGAAAAGAATGTGTAGGATTGGATCTTGCATTAAGTGTGAGAAAGAAAATTTTTTTGGCTATTAATGCTTTTTCATCTCCAAAAGTAGCTTTGTGGAGAGAAGTTTGCAGAAACCATGAAATATTACATAGTAGAGCCCCATTCTGCCATAGACCCATAAACGGCTTGGGGTGGAAGGGACGTTAAACATCATCTAGTTCCAACCCCTCCCCTGCCATTGGCAGGGACACCTTCCACTAGACCAGGGTGCTCAAAGCCCCATCCAGCCTGGCCACACACTTCTTGTGGCTGCTCCAATGGCAAGACATGTGCAGGAGTGTGAAGGCTGGCAGGATCTCTGGGCTGTGGAAGCGTTGTGAGGTGAACTGTGGTGGTACAGGAGTGTTAAGGCTGGCAGGATCTCTGGGCTGTGGAAGCGTTGTGAGGTGAACTGTGGTGGTACAGCCTTGCCAGGGCTAGGAATGTTCGTACCAGTCAGCTGGTGGTTGAGAACCTGGTAGTAGTAAATGGGAAACCTACAGTTGCTTCTGCTCAGTGCATTTTGAAATTGTATTGTTTGAGTAATGTCTGCATTTACTGAGGAATCAGCTCTTTCTGCTAATTGTCATAGTTCTTTGCGTGTCTCTCAGAACTATGTTCCATTAAAAGTGATTTTGCCATGTATTGCCATGACTCTCCATTTGACTAATATCAAGTGACATAGCTGTGTTGGGTCTAATTGGAAATCCCACTGCAAATGGAGGCATCAGCACTTGTGCAGTGATGTGGAACAAATATCTGCTTTTAACAGTTTAGGAGGACTCCATGTCTCACTATTGGGAGCTTAAATAAAGGGGTCACCACTTCACACAGTGCCGTGTGAAGCTGAAAGTTACAGGCTTTTACTGATGTACACTCGTCACCAATGTTGTGTGATGGAGCCAGACCTGTTAATGCCCCAGTTTCTGTAATAGCTTTATAAATACAGACAACTCTAGCTTTCACACAAGAATAAAAAGAGTGTGCCTGAGTTTTGGAGGGAATGTTCTTTCCTCATGATGAAGTCCTGTTGCACCAAATTACTTAAACCGATAAATGCATTTGCGCATGTTCTTACCCATTTAGAGTGCTGTGGACAGAATGATCCTTGGGCAGATCAACTCCTAGCTTTGTAAATTAAGCCCACGGAGAAGATAATTGTGTACCTTGATTAACTCTGAGACATTCAGAGGAGCACTGCAGTGTTGTATCCCGAGGCATGAAGGGTGCCACTGATGTGCTGCTGTTGTGTGCGTGGCTGAACTGCTTGACCTCCATAAGGAATTTCTCTTGCAATGATTGGGTGCTGTATGGAAAGCTGGAACTGCACGCAGGTTTTAGTAGGTATGTACTCTAACAGACTGGAATATTTGGTTTTCTTTTGTCTGTCTGGCTAGAGCTTTCTTCCATGCCTGCATAGGTAGCTTTCATGATAGTCTGCTGTCCGCCTCTTCTACCTTCCGCCCCTTTAGGTCTTTGAGACCTACAGGTCTACCTGTATAATGTTGCTGGAATGTGAATAAGTTATGTGAGTAGGTCTGTTTGTGGAAGACTAGTAACTCCAGTCCCCATCAAGATCTGAGCTTTCTGGTTGCCTTCAAAGAGCTCTGCTGCTTTCTTTGTGTTGCTCAGGTCCCATTCTCTCCATGCAATTTCATCTGTTTCCTTCTGGAATTTCCTGTTCTGGTAAGCCCACTTACAGTTAATGAGGTGGAGAAAAGTGCGGTGGTTCTTGTTTGAAAAGTTGCACTAGAGATGGTGTGATGGGAATTGGCAGTACAGGTGGATGGGAAGGCAGGAACTGACATCTCAGGCCAAATGACAGTGCTTTGTAAGTGGAGATAGGAAACCTCAGTGTGCAGAACTGCTGGAGAGGGATGGGTGTGTGAAAAGAAGGATCATCCTAGGCAAGGTATCAGGGTAAGACAATTCCCTCTAAGGCAGTAGTGATAATAAGTGGGTCAGAGCTGGAATATTTGGGAAAACTGGAAGGGAAAGGTGAACTGCTGAGAACCACATGAGAACTTCTAGCTGTTTAAGACAGTTGAGATAGGCTGGACTTCAGGTCTGAATTAAATACTGCAAGTTTAGAGACTTAAGAAACTTGGAAAGTATCTTTCAGGTTCCCAGTCAAGGAGAGATCTTAACTGAACATTAGGTACTAACATGGTCTTGTCCCAGTTGTTTATCCTTTTTTGTGTTATCACTGAGGTGTTTGGGGCTGATGGTAATTGACAGCTCTCAGGCATCTTTCAGAGAGTTTTCTGGTGACCATTTTCAGGAGGAAGTAGTGCATGAGAATTGTAGCAGAGTGTGCTGGACAAACACTTAAGAACAAGAGTTGGTGACTTTTCTGGGTGGTAGCTCTGTTACAAAGCTAAGTCAGGTGGAAGGTGGTGTGAGGGTGGCTTGCTGGCTTTTTCATCTAAGGAAGGCAGGTTTCTCATGATGTAGTAGTGAAGTCATTTAGGTCACATGGATCTCATGGGCTCCAGAGTTCTTTCAGCTAACATAAGGGAGGGAAATAAAATGAAGGTAAAGTTGATTTAGACAGGACAACCAGGATGAATTGCTGGAATACATACTTTTATGCTCTTTGTGGGTACTTCACACTTCCTTGGGCTATGTGTTTTCTGTCTTTTACCTAAAATCCAAATTTATCACAATTGTTTTGCAGGAGTGTGTTTTATGATGATTCCAAGATTCCTGGTCCAACATGAATATAGTTTTGTTGGACTAGGCACAAAGGGGTGGCTGGGGTGGTCCTGCTGTTTTTATGTTCCCAGCCAAAGGGGCTCATTTTGTGCAGCTGCAGCCCTTGCACGCTGCTGAGCAAAGGCTGTGCTTGGGTTGGGTGAGACATGGAGTGAGAAAGTGTGAGGAGCTGTGTAAGTGACCATGTCTCAAAGAACTGGTTGTTGTGCAGGCAGGTTGATGCTGGGAGTTTAGAAGGCCTGGATAAAGCCCTCTGGGGAATTTGAGCAGGTGTGCATGAGCCAGGAGCTTGGAGGAGAAAGAAGCTGCTGATCTGGGAAAAGATGGAGCTTAGGGGAAGGATGAGGGTGGGATAAATTCTGCTTTCCCTGTGGGAAAATAACCAGTGGGGACTCTCAGGTGGCAGTCTGAGAGGAACAGGGCAGGAGGACAGGTTCTGGTGTGCCCTCTTAAATAAGGATGAGGTAAGTGCAGGCAAAGAAAAGAGGCCAAAGGCAGGACTCTTAGATGGTGTTCATCAGGGCGGGAGGTGAGCCAGGAAAAACTTCTGGGACGTCAAGGAGATGCCTTGAGCCTATTTATTTTCCTTCTGTTTACTTCACACTATCAGCAGTTGTAGGTGTTTGGCATCTTCAAACTGGGAGGATGGAAATGAAATGTGTTGCTGGGGGTTGTTTTCCGGGGATCAGAAGGGCACTTGTGATAAATGAGAGCAGCAATTCCGATAAGCAAATGCTTGCTGGAAAATGGCTCTACAGCCAAACTTGGCTGAGCAACAACTAAAACAAAAATGCTCTAAAACCTGCCTTTTTTAATCAGGAAAGGTGTGGTAGGGTTGGGACAATGGGAAGTCTGGTACTTAATTAACAGCTAAATCCTGCTGCCATTGAAGTCAGAGAAACTCAGCTTGACCCCAGCTGCTGCAATGTGCCATGTGTGGGCTCTCCGGAGATGGGACATAATTTTGGATGAACACCACAGCTAATGCAGGGAAGATATGTCAGTTTATTTTTAGTTTTAGCTCTTCAACTGCTTTTAATAACATGCCCGTGTTACTTGTGTGCATGTTAATAAGGATTAATTCACATTTGAATTTTGTTTCTTATGGAAATTTTTTTCTGGGAGACATTCCTTTGAGGCTAACCTTTAATAATGGGTAAGCGGGGGATAACTAATCTTGTTTTCTCTTTTGTTACAGAAGTCAGAGTGTGTGATTGAAATTTATGATTTTCCACTTCCCCTATTTGAAGCTTTTGAATCTGTATTTTCTCGTAATAGTTTTGGTGATTTTAAAGTAAAAGCACATGGATAGTTTTCTGTAGTCAATTATATCTGAATTTATATGAGAATTTTTTGTTTCTGTGCTAGTTACTTTGATATTGCGTGAATGTGGCATCACCAAAAGATGCTGTTTTGTATAAAGCTTTTACACAGTAGAAAATAGGGAAAAAAAGTCTTAGGCTATTACTGTTTTTTGTACTGCCCCAGGAATGGATATGAGAACAACCCCAGCCCTCTCTGCTGGTTTGCACTTTGGCTGAAGCACACCAGTTTCCAACCTGTGATCTCTTGGCCACGTGAAGCTTGGTTTATTGTTTAGGGAGCTATAAAAGATAGCTTGAAAGAAGTGAGGCTGTCGCCTGTGGGCTTACATTGGCTCTGTAGAGAAACATATCCTTACTAGAAAGTATGTAGATCACTGTACATTTCAGAAAGCTGAAAACTATTGCATGTGAATTAGATGGGATGTCCTTTTTGGCAGATGATAAAAGCGCTTCTGCATTGTACTGTGGTGTATGCAGTATCTGTATCTGTAACAAAAACTAAATTGTTGGTCAGAATTCTTAGTTCTGATTTTCTTCCTTTATTTGATTTGAAGACCTTAAATCAGGTTAAGCCCTAATGCTCTTGCAGAAGAAATACTTTATTCATAGAAAATAATTGGTTTCAGTGCAGGAGGAACTGCTTGGGATTTCATGAACTGTACTACATGGAATATCAGATTAACTGACCTAATGAGCCCCTTCTGCCTCTAAAAATCTGTTATTGGTGCAAATAATGTAGGATAAAGAGATCATAGTCTTTGCTGCCTGTGTTCTTTAAAATAATGTAGCTTGATGCTAGACAGATGATGCTGTTTTTGGTAATTTTTTTTCTTCTCTTGTCCTTGCTGTTTCCTTTGCCCTTCCTAGATCAGTGGTGTGAGAAGGATGTTCCCTCTGCTTCCAGACAATGCTTGTTTTGACATCCTGTATTCTGCTCTTGGTTCTTTCAGAGGAAATCTGCTATCTCATTTGACTTGAATAGAATCATTATAGGTATCAGTGTCTGGGCAGAGCAGCTGACTAACCAACACTACAGGCTGGATTGTGATGTGGAATTAAGTCTTTAGTCATGAAGGAGTGTCCTTGTGGAGAAGGTTATTTGCTTGGGTTGATGCTGAGTGATCACTCCAGGGTTGTGTCACTGTATTTGAAAGGGTTACCATTCTGTAGCAAATAGAAGAGCTGAGAATGAGATGTTTGGGAAAGCTGATCAGCAGGTACTTGAGTTGTCTCAGGACCTGCAGTAGTGTCCACATTCTTGCAGTAACTCGAGGTGTATCCTGCTCAGTTGAGGCCTGAGACTTGGCAGGGAGGGAGATGGGGATTGAACCCAGGTAAGGCTGGAAGGGGTCCTTTGCCACAAGATGTTTTCTTTCTTGCTGGCAGGTTCAGTGTTTGTGGATGATATGCTTAAGCTGCATATTGATACTGTTTTCATATTTGTGCCTGTTTTGGATCTCTGCTGTTTAGTGCTCATTTTTGGAACAGTTGCATACCTGTGAGATGGATCTTATTTTTTCCTTTTATCTAGCATCAAAAGACTAAAAGGAAACTTGAAAAGAAGCATTCGCTCTTCATTTGACTTGCACAGCTAATTTTCTCCTTAATGCAGTGAGCTTCAAGTTGCTGCTGAAAGCAAGTTTGTGCACATGCACCAGGAGTCTGCAAGGGGAGAGTCGCAGAGAGATAAATGTTCCATTCCAGGGAGCTGTAGATTTCTTATTTCCTGGTCCTCTTTTGTTGGTAATGAGCAATAAGTGATCTGTCTGCACTGAGCCTCACATGTCAGTCTTTATGTAGTTTCCTAGACCTGATTGGTCTCAGACTGGTGGTGGCCCATGCCTTGTGTAGTATAGTCTTTCAATAGGGACCCTATTTGTCCAGAGTATTTGGGCTGGAGCATTTAACAGACTCCAGTACAGATAATGCTGTTTGGTGCCTGATGGCTAAATTCTTCACTAGAACTAATCTGTGTATAAAACTTAGTGTGAGTCCTGCTTGTTAGGAGGAACCCCCTGCTTCTCCCCTGATCTTGCAAGATCTGATTTAGAAATTTTTAATGCATGTATTTTTGCTACATATAATGTAAATAGTTGGTTTGGAGATTCACTACTCTTCTGATTGGCATAGTTAATGATACACATATCCTGAAAGTCTTTGATGCTGGATCAAAAGAAAATAAAATGATTTTGGAAGGATGAGATTAATATCAATTTTTAAATTCTGTAGTGTGTTTCATCTAGAAGGATCTGGAATTACTTTTCAGACCAACAGAATGGCTAAATCCATCACTGAAGCCTGCTCTTACCTGGCTGAACAATTGACTTGGTACAAATGTGTTGCTTTCTGTCAGGCGCATTAGATCGGTTTAAATATTGATGTTCTATGTTCTCTGTCACCAGGCATTTAGGCAGATATTGTATTTAGTTCCTAGTTCGCAGATAAAGTAGCAAGGCAGTACTACAGGGAAAATTTGGCAATGGGCTAGTGAATTTTACTATGCTTTGAGCTCCGAACTAGTGTGTGGAGCTGGTCTGGAAGCTCATCTCACAGCACATTGAACAGAGCTTCCAAAGGAGGAATGAGAGAACAGCTTTCCTTGGTGACAGCTTGTGGCTGTGCTCAGAGTGGGCCCTGTGAGCCCCCCTGTGCTGTGTCCCTGTTTCAGCTGTGTTGATCCTGGTGGCCACATGTCACTGTGGCAGGCACCTGCCACAAGCCCAGGGGAGCAAGATAGCTGCCTGATATCCTTAGAAGCAAGAGCCTGTTCTGATTCTTGCTGGTAACTTTTGCTCAAAGATACAATGTTCTACAAACTCTGTTAGTGGTTCAATTAAAAAAAATTCTTCAACTTAAAGCAAACAACCCAAGACTAGACAGGATTTAAGACTATTCCTCTCTCCTGGCTTAACTCCTTCTCCTTCTGACTTACCTTTTAAATTTTCTTTCCCACTTCATCTTTCTGGAGCTACAGAAATAGGACCTTGTGAGACTTGGATTAAAAGTGGTGCAGAATAGTTGCAGTGCATCCTGCCTCCCTTCTGCCCTCTGAGTGGAAAAGAAACTGCCCTGAAGATATAAGCATACTTGCTGAAACAGTGGTAAAGGTTCTTTCTCTCTCCTGCTTCATGTGGAGGAGCTGTTCCTACTCCCTTCTTTGCTGCACCAGCAGGTGCATTAGGTGACTTGGCACCTGGGGCACGTTGGTGATCTGCCCTCCACAGCTCTGGCAGTCTGAAGCTTTTGCTTGCCAGGCTGGTTTAGAGCTTCCTTGGGCTGCTCCAGTGTGACTGATCACAAGAGACTGATGTGCAGAGTTGCCACCTCTGTTTGGAGGGAAAGGTACAGAACCAGTGTTAGGAAAACCAGACATGGTGGGAGGGAGCCCTCCTCTGTCTGTGTGACTGAAATAGGCTGGCAGGCAAGGTGACTCCATCGTGGAGAGGAAATCCCTGGTTATTTTTCACGCTCATAATTTTCTGCGTTATGTTTCTGTGAAGCTGTAAGTCACTCCCCAAAGTATGGAGGCTGCTCCACAAATTCCTGTTGAGAAGGATTCCTCATTGTGTGGAAGAGAAGCTAGATGGGTTGCTTGCTAGCTTTGGCCCTTTAAGTATAAAAACGTGATTAAACTACTGCAGGTGGATTTTGTGTGTGTCAGAAAATTACAATTACAAGTTAGAGACCATCTGTCTAGATTGCTGAACTGTGAACAACTGAGTGGGTACTGGGTTTCTGCTGGTGTAAAGTTTTGCTGGGAAAGCAGGTGCCCTTGCAGGGATTAGCTCCAGGGGAAAAGGTGTCTTCCCTCTTGCTTGTATATGCAGGTTGCTCTAGCTAATGCCACATGCAGATGCTTCTTGTTCCAGATTAATGATGCCTTCTTCCCCCAGCTCTCAAGGAGGTTGTTTAAAGGAGGGAGAAGTGTATTGACAGGATCCAGTTGCTGGGCCTGGTCTGTTTGCCCAGTTCCTAAAACCACCACAGTGAATTCACTCTGGAGCCATAGGAAGGGCTTAGTTGATGCTGAGCTGGCAGCCTTAGCAGCAGGTAATTGCAGTTGTGCCTCCAGTATTTTGGGCTCTTGGGAAATGACTAGAGGCAGAGTCTTACCATTCTCCCCTTCCCAAGCATATTGCACACTCTAGATTTGAAAAAAGGAAAGTTCTCTTGCAGATCCTTGTCAGCCAACCATTACTGCTCCCAGTCTGGCCTGTGAAGGAGCTGTGTGGATTTTATTTCATGTGAATAAGAGGAGAGCGATAGTGAAGAGTGGTTAATGGTGAAGAGCCTGCTATTGACTCAGCTTGTACAAACCTTTCTCCCTCCTCTGGTTGCTGAGGTGGTAAAAGAGAGGTGGTGGTGACAAAATGCAGGTTTACAAACCACAGATTTGTGCCACAGCCAAGCTCTTCTGTGTAGGTAGTCAGAACAGCAGTCCAGTGTATTTGCTGGGTGGCTCATGAGATGACGCTTTAGATACCTTGCAGACACCAGCAGACTTTTTGGGCTTGTTTCTGTCCTGCTTGTGGTGTTTGCAGGCAGAAAGATGCCTGTAGGAGGTTGTGCTCTGCATTAGAGGCTGCAAGAGGGGGCACAGTTGCAGTAGTGGTACAGAGTGTCCTGCTTGGAAGTTTGTTGGCCATTTTGTTCATCTGTGTTCAGACAAAAGCTCGGTAGAAAATCTGTTGAAGAGTTCAGAGGCTGCGTATGATTTTTTAGGAAACCCTAACCTAGACTGTATGTTTTCCCTGTGGTTTTAAGATGAATAGGCATTGCAATAATGTGATAAGAGGTTAACATGTATGACTAGCTTGTGGGAACTAATATGTTTTGATGGTCTCTATAGTATTTAGGCTATCCATAGAAGGAAGAATTTCCTGAGAGAAGGTTTTCAAATAAAGTTTCTATTTCCAGGTAACCTGGGCTATTTAATATCCTCTCTCGAATGAGGAGCAGTGAGTGTTTGCAAGGCGTGGGAGCACAAGTTGTGAACGTCAGTCACAGCTTGAGTCAGCAGAGGTGCAGGGCTGGTTCTTCGTGCAGGAACCAGGCTGTTATGGACTCGGGTTCAGCTGGCAGCTCTGCCACTGACTGACAGTATGCAGTGTCCAAGTACATAATGTCTTTCCCTTCTCCTGAGTCACTTTTCTGTTCTTTTGGGAAAATATTTGTTCTCATTAAGTTGAGGATACTGGCTGTATAAGCCCATTGTAGGGATTTGAAAATGAGGGCTGATGTCAAGACCTCTGTAGTTGGGGAAGGATGTCTAACTTATGATCAGCTTGTTTCTTGCTCCCTCCAGAGCCAACAGCTGAGGAATATGTTGTACCATAGACCTCACCCTGGGGTTTGATTCAGTGGTGGATCTTAAGTACATGGGGGGAAGACACTTCACATATCTGAAGGTTTGGGAAATTGTGCAAATTTCCTTTTTGACACACTTTCATGCAATTTGAACTTGTCCCTAATGAGGTAAAATACTACAAGCCTAAAGTGAATTTTATATTGATTTGAGTGGCCTGGGGACTTTTTTACAAGGTCTATCTCACTTAGTGTGGCATAAATCCATTTTATTTAATTGGGAAAGGGCTGGTCTATGTGTTATTTGGGCTTTAGTAGCTGGTCTTCTGTGGCAGTGCAGCACAACTGAGTCACACTGAGAAGGAAGCCAAGACAGGGTATGCTGAATATGCTAACATTATTTCCCTTTCATGCAGGGTCCAGCATGTGTGGTTTGTGAAGTTAGTATGGGTGATTAGAAAGTTGTTCAAAATAGCCAAAAGTTTGTAAAGACCTATTGCTTGCTGTTGAATAATGAATGTCACAAGTGTGAAGAGTTTTATTGGTCTTGGAGCATCTCAGCCTGATAGAACCTAAATGCCTCCTTGCATCTTGCTTGCTGCAAGGAGAAAGCTCTTTCATGTTCTGAGTGCTTCCCTAACTTGTTATTCCAATAAATCTCATTATGTACACACTCTAGACTTCTCAAAGCTGGGCCCAAAGTAGGTTCTGTTGAGAAGAAAATTCTGTTTGTGCTTGTGTTTAAGTTGGGGTCACTGGTGTAGAATTAGCTAAGGATCCTTCAGGGAAAGAAAGGATGGATGTGGTTTGAGTTTCAGATGTGGAAGAGAAAGTCTAAGGTTAACCCATAGCCTTTATATACGTCATGGTTGGACGTTAATCTTGATTTAAGCCATATTGGAAAGTTTGTTAAGGAGGGTGTCAGCCTTACCCTGGGGAGTAACTTCTATTAGCGAGTGTAATGTATTTTTTCAGTACATTGCCTGTAAGAGTCTACCACTGTGCCTTTCATTATTCATAAAGGATGCTTACTAAATACTAACTTATATTGCTGATAATGTATTTTTAATGGCAAAGAGGAAACTTTGAGGCTTTATAGGTATTGTAATGTAAAGGACTTCGGGAAATAGTGAAATTCAGTTTATTGTTTGTTCACAGAAGACAAATGAATGTACCCAGCTGTATTCTGTCAGACCTGTGCTTAAAATACATCCTTTGAAGATTTCACAGCCTCCTGAATTTGTCTGTTCCAGTGCCACTCTCCTCTTCATGTTTAATTTTCTTTATAGCTAATCTAAGAGGATTTCTCTTTATCCTTCTCTTGGAGGATATGGGAAAAGTCAATCACCACTCTTGTTCAAGTCCCTGCTTGCAAAATCTCTTCAGTGTGATTTCCGCTACAATTGTTTACCTGTACCAATGAGGCTGGTAGTTTGTGCCTTATTCTGCAGTGTGTTGGCAGACCCTTATCTGTGCTGAGGCATCCCCTAATTGCTGATAGATCTGGTGGGATTCTGGGATGAGGGCACGTTGCCCTTTTCATCCCAGAAAGGTGATAAGTAATTGAAGGGTAGAGAAGAACAAAACCTCACTGGCCTGTAGGTTAATCTGCTCAAAGGCAGAGGCCTTGCTCATGCTTCCTTTTCACTCAGGGATTATCTGCCCTTGGAAGTGTAACATCTTCATAATTTAATGAATATCTAAAGAAATCTTTAGCCATTTTATGGTAGCTGCTCTGGTTTCCAGCTCCAGCTCTGTAGCAGTGTCATTAATAAAGAGGTGGGAGAAGATGTGGGATGAAGCTTTAAAGGCATTGTTGTGGGCAGAAATAGTTTTTGTAATCTCTAGAAAGACACAGCATGTGGCAGGGAAAAGAGCACGCTGACAGATGGGGTGAGTGCAGCTACAGTCATACCAAGGAGACGCTGTTGTGAAGCTTTCATGCCGTGGCAGACAAGTGGGTCACAATGTTGATATGTCACCCTGACTAGGAACTTCTGCTGTGATCAAGAGTGTGGTGATAGGAATGAAGGCATTTCTGAGGAGGGCACCAGTAGAAGATGGTAGGATTGATCTGTGTACATGGAGAATTTTGCCCTTGGAGACAGAGGGCTTGAGCCAGTCTCCTCTGAGTGAACTTCTTGCATGTACAGCCTGGAAAGCAACAGTGGAAAAGAGAAATGGTCTTGGAGGCTTGTTCTCTTGGCTGCAGCAGAATTGTCCCACTCAAGTCAGGTGGGCTGTTTTCCTTGGTGGTCACTGTGCTTACAGTGTCTCACAGTCATCTGATGTACATGGCAGAAGTGAGGGGTGGTGTTAACAGTTTTTTGGTTTGTGACTGTGTCTATGGGCATCGTCTTTCCTGCCCATTCCTTGTCGGAGATACCTTTTTGGTATTCTGGATTAGCTTTGCAGCCTGGGGAAGAGTGCACCTTGCATGTGCACTGGGGCTGGACTGCAGCTGCTGTAGTGGGAGAGGCCAAACGAGTGCACTGAGAGCTTGGAAGAACCAAGGAATGACTTTTAGGCTTTCTTTTAGGCCTGCCTCAAAAGAAGTTCTTGAACTGTTATTATGTGAGCAGAAAACTGGTTTGACTTGTGCTGCTCTTCTCATCAAACTTAGTGAGGAAGGAGAGCTACATATGTCTGTCAGCTCCCTGCTGCGTGTGGCAGGTGCTGGGCTTGCTCTTTGCTCAGTGTGGTTGTAGGGCAACTATATCGAGACCCATATCTGCTGTGTGTGGGAAGAGGACCTGACCAAAGCCTTGGGAAGCAGACTTGGGAGCCTGATCCTGGCTCTGCTGCAAGTCTGTTTTGTGGTGCCCAGAGTCAGCTGAGAGCACACCAGTTCCTTTCTGTAAAATCAGAAAATGTCTTCAAGTTCTTGCAGAGACAGTGTAGGCTGGAAGGGTGCTATTTGCCTGCATGCTGCTTTACACAAGTGAAAATAAAATCAGTGCCAGTTGATTGATGTTGTATCCCTTCTCAAATCCTCATAAGGAGGGATTTTGGATTGCTTTCCATGGGTGTTTTGCCTGAGACCTTGTATTTCTTGTTGGGGAAAAGTGGTACAAGGGAGGTGTTGATGTTGGCATATCCTGACTTCTAGTCCTAATTATCCAGTGATAAAGAAGAATTTTATGGAAAAATAATGCTACTGACTTAATCTGTCTTGCAAAATAAAGTTTTCACTACCTTGGGTTATTTAATGAGTTACTTAAAGAAACCATCAAATCACGTGTAAGGTCAGCACATAACTGGACTACTCTTTAAAAAGCAAGTGATCTCCCTAGTAGACTGAATGAACTTAGTAGATAAAAATTGTGAATTCTTAGTAGCTAAAAATCTGTTTCTAAAAAATTTAGGTGATTTTTAAAGGTCTGAATTAAGTCATCAAAAAGGTGAGAAATGTATAAGTCATCCAAAGGTGACTGCTGATTTCCCTGTTCCGTTTCTGGAGAGAGTGTTAGTGCAGATAGCTGGCTTCAGACTCTGGGTTTGTGCTGGTCTGTTGGTCAGAATCTGGCCAGTAGCAGCAAATCCAAATTCCTTACTTTTGGTTGATGAAAATGTCAAGATACATCAAAAAACAGTGCAGAGCCTGTACCTCTCTTGCAGTTCTCTTCTTCAAATAAAGAGTTAATGAAGAATCTGTGCTTTGCTTCTGTGTTGCTTTGTGTTTGTGGCATTTTCTTTGATGTATGAATTTGGAGACAAGGAACAGAATGTATATGTGCATACTCAAATTCCAAGTCCTTTGAAGGATGGGGGAGAAATCTCTTTAAATGGTGATGTGAGTGTACAAGTAGTTCTGCCTGGGTATTTTTTTCCTGCATGTATAGATCTTAGACTGAACTTCATTTGTTACTGAACTGCATGCTGGCACAGTCCCAACACTGCAGGCAGATGTATTTGAAGTAGCCAAATATTACAACTTCCTAACATACAGTACTGCTAGACCTCAGTGTGACAAGTTTATGATAGTAATAATGCTTTGTAGTTCCAGAAGAGGATATGAAAACTCATGAAAAACCCTACCCTGTATTTCCTGTCTTGCAAGGGTGCAGGAAAGTGCTATTAACCTACAGGAGGAAAAAGATGAAGGGCAAGAAGAGACATAACTGTATCTGGATCTGCTTCTGAAGTGGTTCGTGATGTTCATTTTGTAGAAGATTTAGCAACTATCTACTTGACTTCCCTTACAATGTCTGTGCTTAAGAAAAAGCAGCCACTTGATCTCTAACCTTCACTACAAGCAGTGTTATCAGGAAAGAATGATATGTTTCTTGGTTTTATCCTTGGGCATTGTCATACTTTAAGTCCCCTAAATGATGTTTTCTAGTTTGACTTAGTTACTATCTGTGAAACTCAATCTATATTTCAGCTGAAATATCCTCTGTGCCGTAGACTGCAAGAGACTTGCCAGCAGCAATCCCTCCTCCTTCCAGAACGACATTGCCATTGACAGACTGATAGAGAAATAGTAATTGAAGCCTATAGCTCTGTGTGACTTTGAAGTTTTTACTTTTATCAGATGATGTTAAGTTAAACAAAACCTAGATAAAGGAACCAAAAGCCCGATGCCATTTCTTTGCTGAAAAGAATGTACCAATTCCTGATATGACTGGCAGTATTTGAACTCGATGCATGTGTGTATCTTGCTGCCTGATCTATATTGCAGATCCTTTATACCTGCATGAAACCCTGTTGAATTCCAAGATTGTCATGGATCAGATCATGTAGCTGTAGTCTTTGGGGGCTACAAATTGTTGCCTGGCTTATACTACTGTACCTAGAGAAGGATTAAAAAAACCAGTTTTGCTGTTTCACAGTCTGTCAGCAAGGTCTTGCTTGTGGTGACAGAGAAGCTCATTAAACCTGTTTATGAATTGGCAGGGCTGCTTCTAGCTAGAATATATAAAACTGTTTCAGGTTTTAATGAACATTTGAAATCAGTTCCAGCTGAGGACCTATATGTTAAGAATCGAATAAAAAAAAAAAAGCTTTGTAATAATGTGACCTACCTGATCTAATTTGAGCAGTGGGGTGGGGATGCTATTGAACTAATTGGTCTTTGAAGACACCTTCTAACCTGATTTTATTGGTGAGGCCTATTCTTATGCTTAAGGTAAAGAGCTATTGTGTCATTTAATTTGACATGGAATGTACAGTAGGGCTGGATGGGATGGGAGGCAGCAATCTGGCATCCTTTTCATGTCAGGTTAACAGTGGCACACTATCACATCCAGCACTCTGTTTGTCTTGTTTCAGAATTCACAAGGCATCGGATTTTTGGCTCTTGGAGCTCTTGGAGTGACCATGCTTTCCCTTCTGTGTAGAAGAGGTTACTGTATTTAAGACAAAAAGTAATACTAATGGGACACTTCAGTTTGGAATACGTGTCTCGAGGGAAGAAATCGCTTTGGAAGTTAGAGGAGCAGGAAAGCTTGCATCACTTCCAACCAGTATGAATAAAAAGAGATAAGATGGTGTAGAATAAAGAGGTTTCAAAGTTGTGAAGGGCACATTTTTAGAATTATCGGTCCCTCTGAGTGCTGCATATTTCAGTTCAAGCTGGCATTTAATTTGTGCTTTAGAAATTTCCACCAAGCCTGCCTTAAAATCTTTTGGAGACAAAAGTAAATAAGTAAATCCCCCTTTGAATGTGCTTGTGATGACCACAGGGGACAGCTTAAGAGGCAGAATCTTTTAAGAAGTCTCCTCCTCCACAAATTACAACTATTTCTATGCTTCTTTCATAAAACCTGTTGATTTGAACAAGAATGAAATATTTAGAAAATTGTTCTTCCCTTTCTTCTCTGAGGTGAAATGTGACTCTAATTCTGCCGCTTACATTTATTCTTCTTCAAAATTGCTTTTCAGTGTTGCTATAAGTTTCTGCAATGTTGGGGCAAAAAAACCGCCTCCCTCCCCCTGAAACATGACACAATCTCTTTTACTAAGCTATATTACATTAAATTTCTGCATTTTTATAAAGATATGCTGTGCTGTTAACTGCTTGCATAAGTGTATCCTGTTCAGCAGGAAGCTCCCAGGCTGTTCTTGTTAACAAGTGTCCAGGGAGAACAAACCTCTGAGAAAATAACAGAATTACAAAACAAGGCATCAATCTTCCAAAATCACAATCAAAATAGTTATTTAAACACTTGATTCAGCTTACTCTTTTTTATGTTGAAAGTAATGATGAGAATTGTGAAGGAGAGAAAAGTGTAGTAAAAGCATTGTGAAAGGTGAGTAGAGCCTGTCCAGGAGGTACATGGGGGTGTCAGCTCTTTGTGTGCCCTGCACTGAACCCTGAGTGGCTTCTTGGGTTACATTTATAGCTTCTGTTCCTCTGATGTATTTCAGTTTCTTAAGAGTTCCATCTAAGATAGTTAATCCAAGAGCTAATGATTTAGTTGAACATTTAATTAATACCTTTCTTGTATTAGTCCGCAAGAATTTGCGGAAACCTCCAGCGTGAGGGATGTTTGTTTGTGTAGCTGCGGCACCAGAGCATTGATAGGAGCTATCTGCCTGACTTGTTTAAATGTGTTTCTAGAGCTGGATATAGAAGCCAAAATGTGTGTGGTTTGTCCCTATAATTTTCCAGTTGGTTTTCCACTTGTGCTGTCAGCTGCTCAGACAGTTTATTCTTTTCCCTTAACAAAGTGCTGGCTCCTTCAAGCAATGCAGGATGTAGAATTCCTTCCTCTTCCCTTGAGGTGTTTGTGGTTGTTTTTTTGTTGTTGTCGTTTTTCTATTTTGGTTTGGCTTTTCTTTGGGGGGGGGAGGGTCTGTGGGTTTTTGTTTGTGTTTGTTTGTTTTGGTTTTGTTTTTGTGTTTTGTTTGTTTTTGTTTGGTTTTTTTTGTTTGTTTTGTTTTTTTTTTTTTAAATCTGTAAAATGTCTCTCCAGTTGAACAGTTCTGGAGACTGGAGCACTTTGGCCATGGGTACTGCTTGAGCTGCCTTACCAGTGTCAGCCCACCCTTCTGTCCCAAGGACACACTGGATCTTGAACCAGTGATTGGCAGGCTGTTCACCTTGATCTGCTGTGGCTGGGCTTCCACGAGTGCCCGCTGCAGGAGTTCTTTTGTAGCAGTGGGTTTCCAGCAGGACAACAATAGCCAATAAAATCTTTCCAGGCAGATTTTGTTGAACAATTATCCTGCAGTCAAACAACTGTCACCTGTTTTATATCTGGAATATCAGGTGAGTAGGATGATGAGGAGTGTTTTTTGTATGGAATTAGGTTTTCCAGACAGCTTGTTAGAAAAGCCACAAGTACCCAGCTGAGCTGCTGGGCTTGGTGCACGTGGTGTTTGCTCCAGAGCAGTTCTGCAGACATTGCAGCCTCCAAGTGCCAGGGCAAGAAATCTACCCTTGTCCGTGTGCAGGTGTCTCGGACCCCGGATGCCTGTGGATGAGTAGCTTGCCTGAGACTGCAAAACCTCTTTGGGTTCCTGACCACATGCCAGGCACCCATGTGGCCCAAGGGTGTGCCCTCATTTAGATGCATTGTGCTTCCCTGTGTTGTCATATAATTGAGTATCTGTTGGACACAACTAAAAAGGCGTCTGTTTTCAGTCTGAGGGACGAAAACAGATGTTTTATTCTCTCGTGAGAGCTCAGTAGAGTGATGCATCAGCTGTTGCTCCAGATCTCGACGATGACAGCTAAGAAGGCAAAGGAAAAGACACAGAGGTCAAAAGGAGTTAAGGAGAGGAACATTAAATAATTTTTGTTTCCTGTGTGTTAGGTGACGTGGAGTTTAGTTCTGAAGCATGTGGAAAGAATTAGCCTCTAAGTTAGCATGACGTTTTACATGAACAGGGGCAGAATCTTTTAAATTGATTTCTGTTTCCTAGACTGGACAAATTAAAGTCTTGGAAGAGGCCTAATTGCTGAAAGTTAAAAGATATTAAAAAGCAATACCTGAATAGATGAAGAACTGTGCTAAGAGCTGAGCATAAGAGAGACACAGTTGCAAGAATCTTGCATGAGGTTGGAGCTGCTGAGCCAGAAGCTGTGTAAGAAGGTCTGCAGGGCGCTAGGCCAGGGCCAGTTGTGTCACTTCAGTGGAATGTCCCTGTCCCCTTTCGGGATCACATGGTGGTTTAAGCAGAGAGAGCATGGTGGCAGTGCCGAGCTTGCAAGTGGGCACTGCAAGTATTTCTGCTGATGTGAGGTCTGGTTCTACCTGCACAGGCACACTCAGGTGAGCGTGTCAGGGCTGGGACTGTGCCCTTCTGTGTTCTTGTGGCATTGTTTTTTCTGGGGTCCTGGTTGTAGCTGTAGTCACTGAGGGCAAACCTTTGCAAGTTTTCCCTTTAAGTTGTTTGGCGTGAATTGAAAAACAGAAACTAACTGTACCTTGGAGGGACTAAGAGAGAATGGTAAAAGAGGAAACTGATGTAGCCAACAGCTTAAACCAGAAGCCTCAGTCTTCACTTACCCATCTTACTGAACAGTAAGCTGTGGGAAGCACCACATCTGCTGTATAGGTTGTGCTAGATCTTATGGCTGCTCTAGATGCTGGGTTAAATCTAGCTCAGGTGCACCCCTCACTGGTGTAGGAGAGACTGAGAAGTGGTTTAACCCATACCTTTAGGGGTCTTCCTCAAGGCTTTCTCCTGAATGGGTCAGAAAGGGTATGAGTAGGATGCCTGGGGACTCTTCTCAAGGGTGTAGGACTGTGTGGTACAAGCTGAGCAGTCTGTCTGTGCAGGGCTGGGAGGTGCTGTGAAAGCTTTAGGTTAAGGTGTTTCCAGAGTTTTACAAAGGCTGTGGCTACTGAAAATGCTGTTGCATTCTTGACTGCATGTCTTCCTTTGTTCCCAAACAAGGCAAGAACAAAGCCTCATTAACTGTGATCTAGCAAGAGATGCCAGCACCTAGTTCAAGTCAGCTGCTGCCTACTCCTCACCACAGTGGCTGCTCGGCCTCTCAGATTGATCCCCAGCTTTTTTCACATTCCACCAGCTGGTGGGACTTGGCTGGTTTTGCACCTATTTGGTGCCCTCCTCATGAGGCTGTCCATGCAGCCTTGTCATCACACGATTGCTGTTGCTCATAAAAGGGTGTATTGAGTGGTGTGATCTGGAAGTGCAGATGTTCAGAAGCTTGGGAACTAGTGATCAAGGGGAATATCTGGATATTTGAGCATCCTCACAGTTCTTTCTAGTCTTTGTGAGTCCTAAGGGAGCAAAGAGGACTGTTGGTGATTTTCTGCTAGGTTGTGTGTTTGCCTTGTTTTTTATCACATGCTGTCTAAACCTCGGAAGCACTTCTATTTCAATATTAGAATATACTGAGCTTTTCTATTCCTCTTGGTGTTAGAGATGGAGTTGGGGTCAGTGCTTCTGTGCTAGAAGCTTTGAGGTGCTCCAGCTGATAAGGTTCTGCCTAAAGGCAAATTACCAGTGTGATTTCTCACTTGCTCTGTGCACTGTAGCAGCCTTTTGCCTGTAATGGAAGGGAAAGCAATGTTATTAGGGGAACCAACCTGGTCTTTTAATAAGGCACATTGTGCTGTGTTAGCAATTTATTAGCTGCCATAAGAAAGGCTTTCAGTTTTCCTATGATAAACAAAGCAGGGCAATGCGATGGCTTTTTTCCTTTCTCTGACATATTCTAGTTGCTTTTCTGTAGGAGCACTCATTGTCTGATGCTTCATTATGCCTTGAACTTCTGAGATACAGCTGGTCACCAAAGCTACAAGGATGTGGTGGTCCTGATCCTAAGCTGCTGCTGAGGCATGATCTCATCATTGGTCACAGAGCTACATTAATTTTTCGTTATTGGCTGAGAAACTGGCTGTAAGTGCTCAGCTGGAGGCAATGGAAATGTATGGAATAGTGGCAGTGTTTGTGACTAAGATATATAACTGCTTTGTGGTGAGGAACCAAAGGTAACAGCAGTTGGTAGTGCAGGTGTTTCATTTTGATGTTGTTTCATATGAAGACACTAAGCACTGAGTGCTGCCGTGCAGGTATCCATACCTGTCAGGTGCTCTATAAACAGGACCACCTTTCTGAAACAACGCTCCTGGTTTTCAGCAGTGTTTGGGGTAATTGAGATGTGGAAGCGTGAAATAAGCTGGGGCTCTGCTTTCAACTGCCAAGCCTCCTGTTCTGTTACCACGAGTGCTGCTTCCCTGGAGATGGAGCACAACTGGCGTTTATGTCAGTGGTGATTTACCTGCTGTGCTGTCTGGTGTTTTGACCTCGCTCGAGGTAGAAGAGCCACCTGTGCTCCACAGTGGTGACTCTGCAACGTGTGATTCCTCTGTGTCCTTTGGACAGAGCCCAGTGGCTGCTCTTCTTCTCATCACGTGCAACAATTCAAGGACCAGTTCAGAATCTTTGCAAAAGAGGGTGAATTAGTTATTCTTTGGAACTCATCCCTTCAGTTCCCCTGAGCAGAGGCAGGGCAGGGAGCAGTGTGGCTGAGGGCTGATTCGCTCCAGCTCTTTCACTTAGGACATATTTGTCAGCTCTCCTGCAAGTGGATGACCACGTTTCACAGTGATCATGTTGTTTTAAGCATCACTCTGTTTGTCTTTGTGGAGTTTTTGTAGTGATAACTTCTTGCTCTGTGGTACATTTCCTTAAATTGCTTTTAATTACTCATGTGTTATACCAGATCTGTAGCTCTGAGATCAAGAGACAACTGAGGGTTTTTTGTTGGCTTTGTTTTCTGGATCCAGAAAGTAGTTCTTGTGATTTTTTGCTTTTGCACAGGAAATGTACCCTTGTGTCCTAACAGTAGGAGTAAAAATACATCTATGTATGGATCATTTCTGACAACTTTTTCTTAATACCTCCTAACATTTAAATTACTTTAGTTCTTCTGGGATTTATTTCACTCTAGATCTAGGCAATATTTACTAAGTTGCTCATCTGTTCCCAGGTTTGTAAATGAAGGAGAACTTTTAATAACCAGGTTTTTGCTTGGTGGTTTCATTGGGTGTTTTAGTTCACCTGCTTCCAGTCCAGCAGTGAACCCTGGCAGCCTGTCACTTGTCACCTAGGTTTTACTCTCCTTGATCACTGTCCCACAGTGCTGCACCATTACAGGCTCTGTGAGTTGGCATCAAGTAAACTGGTCCCCAGAATTTTGGTGTGAGCAGTGAACCTTAATTCACAGATTTCATTATAGTTTTTTACAAGCAGTAGTTTTGAAGTGCTGAGCTGTGCTCTGAGCTCTGTTGCATTGGAGCAGCGGGGGGTTAATGAGATGGGCTGATTGCAGTTCTCCCTCTCTCCAGTCTCAGAGGACTGGAGGGAACAGTGGGAAGTTGTGTTACTCCTTGTGTTGTGTAAGTGAGGCGTTTGTTGGAAGCTCAGATGGATGGGACTGTAGTGTGGGGACTGCTGGGATACTACTGGCTGTCATCACAGCGAGGAAAGGTGATTCAGTCCGCCTGCAAGGGTCAGAGGAGCTCAGAGTCGTGTTGGTATGGAGGCCTAGGGAAAATAAACTTGCAAGATGATGTTGGACAGAGACAAGGACTGAGGGGAGACCACAAGTAGTGGAGCTTTGGGAACCTGTCTGTGTGGAGAAGCACAGGGCAGTCAGTACCTTCTGGATTTTCCTTTGAGGTAGTGCCACAGCACAGACAACATGAGCAACTTGGGATTCACTGCCTGTAGAGAAGGCTGTTGTCATGAGCTGTCCTCACAAAGAGACAGACATCTCTGGATGTACTGCCAAGAGAAGAGAAAAGGTCTTCAAGCATGACATAGTAGGAGAGACTGGGATAAGGGATACAGAGATGAGAACCATTGTGTGGTTTAAATCCTGTCAGGTCTGCTCAGTGTGCTGCTACTCTGATTTGCATGCAGTGATGCTAGGAGCCCCTCAGTGCTGATACTCTCCAGTATACAGGATGTGGCGTCCCTGCTAAGGAAGGACAGAGTGCCTGGGATGTTCCTGACCCACCATGACTGTTCTCAGCTATAAATAGTCTTTGTTTGATCTGGTATTGCTTAGTGTAACTCCTTGTTTTGGGCAGAATAACTGATCACCTGTATAGTGGGGCAGAAAAAACCCTCTGAATGGTTTCTGTAGCTCTTTTTTCCATTTTTTTAAATCCAAAATAGATATCTGGCCTCTCATCAGTATCTTAAAACACAAAAGAAAGTCACTATAAGATTGTTTGGTAAAGAAAAACTCACACATTAAACTTCACAGATTTAGAAATTGGTGGTAGATAAGAAATAAATATGTAATTTTTCTTCCAGGTAGCTACTCCAAGAGATTGCGATCCATCTTCCAGTGTAAAAACTTATATATCCAAACCAAGCAGATGCTCTCTCGAGGCATTGCTGTATTGAATGGCAAATCAATGGCCCAGCACCCAAAATTGTGTGGGGATTTTGAAGGTGATATCTGTGGTAGAATGGATGGTATCTCATGGATCTAGAGAAAGAACCTAGGAATAACTATTTCAAGTCTTCCCCTGTTCAGCTGTTAGACCACAGCTTGTAGTCATGCCAGTAAAACCAGTTGTGCTGCTGTTACTGCCTTCTTGTTGCTGGTGATGGTTTTGCAAATTGTGTTGTACAGAACAACTCATGATCTGTGTCTGTGCTAGGGTTGTTGGGCTGGGGAGATGTACTCATGCTGCCAGTGCAGATGTGATCCCTGCCTTGGAACATGAAATGTTAACTGCTGGAATGGTAGAAGGAGGTGGACTCTTCCAGAGTGGATGTGGTTGTGTTCGAGTGCAGGTGGAATACAGCAGTGAGCATTTAATAAGTTAACTTCACATTTCTGTCTGCCAGGAGTTTTGTTACTGTTGTGCTGACCCAAAATATGTACTGAACTTCAAAACTAAATTTGCAAATGTCATCTAACTTCAGTGCTTCCTTGGTCTTTTGTGCCCAGTTCAGTTATGGTGGATGTTTCATGTCTTGAGGAATTAGAACTGCTCTCTGTCTGACTGTTTATTGCTGGTCAGACAGGCAGTGATGTGGGGCATCAGTGCTTGCCTCAAGTTTCCCAATATGTAGTCTGAAGTGTTCTCTTGTTTTCAGAAATATATTAAATTTGCATACTTAAAGTATGCAAGCGCGTCTTCATGTCTTTGTTTATGAATCCAAAAGACAATCTAAGCAAGTGTTCAAAAAAACCTGGTTGAATTCTCTTACAAATCCTTTTCTTCATGGTGAGACTTAGAAGTCTTTTCTTCCATCTCCCTTCCCTCCTCCAAGAAAAACATCCTAGGCAGAGACTTCAAAGTGAAATGGCCAAGCTGTGTCACCAGTGGTGGAGATGAGCATGTTGAAACAGCATGAAGCAAGCTGGTGACACAGCTGGGGCAGGAGCTCTCTCCAGCATTTCCATTTGGTTCCCAAGCTGCCAGGTGTGGAAGGTCCAGCAGGAGGCCAGCAGAGCAAAACAACTCCGTGGGGATGTGCTGCTCAGCCCATTGATGCTTCCCTGCAAGAGACATGGGATAAAGGTTTGTGCAGCAGCCATCACATCTCTGCTGCTTGTGGCATGATGCAGAGTGGAGGAAAGGGTTTGCCTCACCCCACCACAGTTTGTGCAGGCTGTCAGGGTAGCCCGAGGCTGAGATTCACTCTGGTTACTTTGTGCTGGATCAGCTACTGCTGGATTGTGCAGCTTTCTTAGCCTTTTATGGGAGCATATTTAGGTGTGTAATACCCAGGTATTAAAGAACAGATGCTTTGAGTTCTTTGAAGTAACTTTTTGTTGACCTCCTTAAAAAAAAAAATTATTGTCTGTATTGGGAAAGGCTGTGTGGCATCCTGGGAACTAATTCTTTACTGACCCGGCAGTCACAGAGAGGCAGGAGAAGGGCTTGCTGACAGCCCTTGGCACCTACAGGAAGTACTTCGTGACATGACAAAGCAGCAGCAGATGCCAATGGATCTGAATTCTCGGTGGTGTAACTTACCACCCAGACTATTATTGACTATATTGGGGAACCTCAGGAGTCAAATAAGCAGAGCAGCAGAGTCTCAGACCGAGCACACAATACTGTGTGTTTCTGATTCTGAGATCGCTCTTTTGGGGGCCTGTATAAAGTAGTGGCTAAAAGACCTGTGCTGATGTAAAGGCCTGAAATAACTCTGTAGTTATCAGCACTGCAGCTTTATCTGGAATTTGATGGAGAGCTGCCCTTCCTGTGCCTTGGTGTGGAGCTGTGCTGGCCAGCTGGCTTCCCTGGAGAGAGGCCCTGCTGTGGGATCTGGGAGTGGAGTGGCTGCTGACGGGGCCCATCCCTGCTCCGGCCCTGAGAGTCTCCCCTCTCCTGAGGTTCCTCCTGCTCATAGGTGTGTTAATTCAGGCAGAGCCGACTACTTCAGTGGTGAACAGGTGGGCTCTTCAGTGCAGTCAGTCCAATGCAACAGTTGGGCTGGAATTCAATTCATTATTCATTTGTTTGCCAGCCATGCCCTGGGTTGTCTGTTATCTGTCTGTAGTGGATCCACTGGCTCTCTCAATCTGTACATGATTTCATCTTTTTACCTCTGACCTTCAGGAGTTTGAGGCAGGTGGCACGTTGGGGTTGATAAATGAGTCCAGCATGGTCGAGAATAACATCTGCTCACCCCAGTGTCTGTTTCCTCAGTAGCTGTCCAAGCGCCACTGTAATCATTGTGCTCAATAAATCCCCATTTTTATAAGCACAACAGCAAAAAGTCGTGGGAAGCTTAGCTTGTCCTCCCAGCCTCATCCTGGGGGTGAACTGCAGGGTATGTTTGCACTGTGCATGTGTTTCCTTTCATGTTTGAGCGATGAGTTCCCCTCACTCTTTCTGGCTTGCAGGCAGTTTGAAGAAGAGATGGATCCCTTCCTCTCCCCGGATCGAATTTACCCCTGGGGCACATCTCTGTAATTGCAGGCAGCACACTTATCTCTGTGCAGGATGTTTCTGTGATGGGACTCTAATCAGACAGCTGTGAATGGTGACTGGCACTCAGAATCCCATTGATTTTCCCTAAAAGCATCGCTCCACTAATGAGGATCCGGAGCCCACTCTCTTGCTGGGGCTCTGCTGCCGGACCCCGGCCCGGAGGCTCCGGGCGAGCTGGCAGACAAGCGGGCAGCCATGGGGCTTAGGGCAGCTGGCTGAGCATTTGTCAGTGGTAGATTAAATCCAGTGTGCAAGATGAATGTGAAAACGAAACACGGCTTAACAGAAGCACGAGGAAAATTCTCCTTTGGCGTACAAATAGATTCTAGATCTTGTCGGCATGCTGCAAATGATGTTGAATTAAAAAAAAAATTACACGGTTGAAGGATCTGTTACTCCGAGGGGGAAAACGGCAGGAGCTGTTTGGAGAACGTGTGTTGGGAGAAGTTAGGATCCAGGGGCTTGTATTTAGAAAATTTTTTTTAGCAGACTTGACATGGAGTTGTAGGCTGTTTCCTGTATGCACCGTGCATAGCTCCGTGGCTGCTCCGGAGCTGAATCCATGGGACAGACAGAGGGTTGTTGTGGACTGACCGCTGTCATGCAGAGCAGCCGTGGCGACTCCAGCAGGAGTTAAAACAGCGTGACCCGGGCGTGGAACGTGAGGGGTTTGTTGTGGACAGCGGGTATCCCGGACGCGGCTTAGGGACATTGGTTGTTGGTGGGAGGGGGGGCAGTGGGAGGGGTGCCGGCGTCAGCCGGGTGTGTCAGACCGCAGCAGTCTCCATACACACGCCGCCGCGACGGGTGCCCGGTCGGGCTCGGTTCGGACGGGCTTTCCTGCCGCGGGGCGGGTGTCATTGGGACGCGCCGGGCACTCGCCGCGGTGCGAGGTTCCAAAAATTGCGCCGCGCACGGAGCGGGCGCCGCTGTGTTGCTTTAGGCGTTAGCAGGGCTGCCCTCGCCACACGCTCATTGAGCAGCCGCGCAACCCCCAGATAAGGAC